>NW_027224799.1:0-171310 GCF_041296235.1 Equus asinus
CACATTGCTGGGGCTCATAAGGCTTCTCTTAAAGATGGAGATACATAGCCCATCTACATAATACCTAGATACAAGCACAGAGGCAAAATGAGGAGACAGATGAATATGCTCCCAATAAGGGAATAGGAAAAGAACTAAATGAAACAGACATAAACAATCTACCTGATAAGGAGTACAAACTAATAGTCATAATGATGCTCACTGATCTTGGAGAAGAATAGATAAACAGTGAGAACTTCAAAAAGAATTGGGAAAACAAAAAAGAACCAATCAGAACTGCAGAATACAATAATGGAAATGAAAAATTCACTACAGAGAATCAATAGCAGAGTAGATGGACACAGAACGACAGATCAGTGAGCTGGACAAAAGACTAGAGGATATCACCAAAGCTGAACAGGAAAAAGAAAACTAATTGAAAACAATGGGAACACTCTAAGGTAGCTCTGAACAATATCAAGCATATGAACACCCATATTATAGGTGTTCCAGAGGAGAAGAGAGAGACAAAGGAGCAGAGAATCTATTTGAAGAATTAATAGCTGAAAATTTCCCTAACCCAAGGAAGGAAACAGACATCCAGGTACAGAAATCACAGAGAACACTAAACAAGATGAACCTAAAGAGGTCCACATCAAGAAACATTGTAATTAAAATGTCAAAAATTAAGGAGAAAGAGAGAATCTTAAAAACTGCAAGAGAAAGGCAACACATTACATATAAAAGGAAACCTCATAAGGCTATCAGCTGACTTCTCAGCAGATACTGAGATACTTACTGGCTAGAAGGGAGTGGCATGATGTATTTAAAATGCTGAAAGGAAAAAAAAAAAGCCAGGAATACTCTACCTGGCAAAGTTATCACTCAGAATGGAAGGAGAGACAAAGAGTTTTGCAGACAAGCAAAAACTAAGGGAGTTTATCACAAATAAAACAGCTTTGCACGAAATGTTAAAGGGGACCTATTTAAGTGGAAGAGAAAAGACCACAAATAGGAGTAAGAAAATTATCAAAAATAAATAAAATCGCAGGTAAAGGCAAATATATAGTAAAGGTAGCAGATTGACCACCTTTTGAAGCGAATAGGAGGAACAAAAGAGAAAAGCATTAAAATTATCTATTTCCATGATAAGGAGTTAATGGATACACACACACACACACACACACACAAAACAGGTTAAATATGACATCAAAACATAAATGTGGGTGAAGGTGAATAAAAGTGTATGACATTTAGCAAGAGGTCAAATTTAAGAGGACTATCAACTTAATATAGATTGCTATTTATATAGATTATTATATATGAACCTCATGGTAGTCACAAGACAGAAACCTATAATAAAAACAAAAACTTAAGAGAAAATAACCCAAACATAATACTAAACAAAGTTATCAAACCACAAGGGAAGAGAGCAAGAGAAGAAGAAAGGAACAGAGAAGAACTACTAAAAAACTCAGGAGAAAAGAATTAAAATGGCAAAAGTACATACTTATCAATAGACTAAATACTCCAAACACAAAATATAGAGTGACAAGTGGATAAAAAAGCAAGACCCATACATATGCTGCATGTAAGAGGCACATTTGAGACCTAAAGAAATTCATAAACTGAAAATGAAAGGATAGAAAAGGACTCCATGGAAATGGCAAAGAAAACTAAGCTGGGGTAGCAATACTTATATCAGACAAAATAGACTTTAAAACACAAACTGTAACAAGACAAAGAAGAGCAGTACATAATGATAAAGGGTACAATCCAACAAGAGGCTATAACACTTGTAAATATCTATTCACCCAACACAGGAGTACCTAAATATATAAAGCAATTATTAACAGACATAAATGGAGAAAGAGATAGTAATGCAATAATAGTAGGAGACTTTAACACTCTACTTATATCAATGTATAGATCATCCAAACAGAAGATCAATAAGGAAACATTGGCCTTGAATGACACATTATACCACACGGACTTATTAGATATATACAGAAAATTCCATTCAAAAACCGCAGAATACACATTCTTCAGACTAGATCACATATTAGGCCACAAAAGAAGTCTCAATAAATTTTAGAATATTGAAATAATACCAAACATGTTTTCTGAACACAACAGTATGAAACTAGAAATCAACTACGGGAAGAAAACTGGAAAAGACACAAATATGTAGATATTAAACAAAATGCTGCTGAAGAACTGTTCAATGAAGAAATCAAAGGAGAAATAAAAAATAGCTGATGACAAATGAAAATGAAGATATGACATGTCAAAATTTATGGGATATAACAAAGGTGGTACTAAGAGGGAAGTTCATAGCAATACAGGCCTACCTCAACAAACAAGAAAAATCTTAAGTAAACTAACAGTGCACTTAAAGTAACTAGAAGAAGAAGAACAAAAAAAAGCCCTAAATAAGTAGAAGGAGGGAAATAATAAAAATCCGAGAATGAATTAATGAAATAGAGACAAAAAAACAGTAGAGAAAAATCAATGAAACTAAGAACCGGCTCTTTGAGAAGATAAAGTTGACAAAACTTTAGCTAAATGCACCAAGAAAATAGAGAGAAGGCTCAGATAAATAAAATCAAAAATGAAAGAGAAGAAATTATAACTCCTCAGAAATACAAAAGATTGTAAGAGAATACTGCAAAAAAACGTATGACAACAAACTGGGTAATCTAGAATAATGGATAAATTCTTAGAATCATACAACCTTCTAAAACTGAATCAAGACGAAATAGAGAATTTGAATAGACCAATCACCAGTAAGGAGATTGAAACAGTAGCCAAAAACCTCCTCAAAAATGAAAGTCCAGGATCAGACAGCTTCCCTAGTGAATTCTATCAAACATTCAAAGAAGACTTAAACCTATCCTTCTCAAACTCCTCCAAAAGGTTGAAGAGGAGGGAAAGATTCCTAACTCATTCTAAGAAGCCAACATTACCCTGATACCAAAAACAGGCAAGGACAGCACAAACAACCAAAATTATAGGGAAGTATCACTGAAGAGCACTGATGCAAAATTCCTCAACAAAATGCTAGAAAATCAAATACAACAATGCAATAAAAAGGTCATACACCAAGATCAAGTGGGGTTTATTCTAGGGATGAAAGGATGGTTCAGCATCCACAAATAAATCAACATAATACACCACATTAACAAAATGAAGAATAAAAATCACATGATCATCTCAATAGATGCAGAGAAAGCATTTGACAAAAACAGCATCAATTTATGATAGAAGCTCTGAATAAAATGGGTATAGAAGGAAAGTACCTCAACATGATAAAGGCCTTATATGAAAAACCCACAGCTAATATCACACTCAATGGAGAAAAGCTGAAAGTTATTCCTTTAAGAACTGGGACCAGACAAGGATGTCCACTTTCAGCACTCTTATTTGACATAGTATTGGAAGCCCTCGCCAGAGCAACAAGGCAAGTAAAAGAAATAAAATGGATCCATATTTGAAAAGAGGAGGTAAAACTTTCACTATTTGAAGACAATGTGATGTTATATAATGAAAAGCCCAAAGATTCTACAAAAAAACTATTAGAAATAATAAATGAATACAGTGAAGTTGCAGGATACAAAATCAACATACAGAAATAAGTTGCAATTCTATACACTAACTGCAAAGTAGCTGAAAGAGAAATTAAGAATACAATCCCATTTACAATTGCAACAAAATGAATAAAGAACTTAGGAATAAATTTAACCAAAGAGGTGAAAGATGTGTACTCTGAAAACTATAAAAAAATGTTGAAAGAAATTGAAGACATAAAGAAATGGAAAGATATTCTGTGCTCTTGAATTGGAAGAATTCACATTGTTAAAATGTCCACGTTTCCTAAAGCAATCTACATGTTCAATGAAATCTCTATCAAAGTTCCAATGACTTTTTTCAAAGAAATAAAACAAGCAATCCTAAATTTTACATGGAACAATGAAAGACCCTGAAAAAGCCAAAGGAATCCTGAGGAAAAAGAACAAAGCTTGACGTATCACACTTCTTGAGTTCAAAATATGCTACAAACCTGCAGTAATCAAAACAGCATGGTATTCGCAGAATGACAGACACAGAAATCAATGGAACAGGATCCACAGCCCAGAAATAAACGTACACATCTATGGATAGCTCATTTTCCACAGGAAGCCAAGAACATACAATGGAGACAAGAAAGTCTCTTGAAGAAATGGTGTTGGGAATACTGGACAGTCACGTGCAAAAGAATGAAAGTAGACCATTATCTTACACCATACACACAAATTAACCCAAAATGGAGTAAAGACTTGAAGGTAAGACCTGAAGCCATAAAGCTTCTAGAAGAAAACATAGGCAGGACACTTTTCGATATGGGTCTTAGCAGCATATTTTCAAATACCATGTCTGACCAGACAAGGGAATCAAAAGAAAAACAAATGGACTACATCAAACTAAAAATCTTCTGCACAGCAAAGGAAACCATTAACAAAATGAAAAGACAACCTAATAATGGGAAGAAAACATCTGCAAACCATATATCTGACAAGGGATTAATATCCAAAATATATAAAGAACTCATGCAACTCAACAACAACGAAACAAACAATCCAATTAAAATATGGGCAAAAGATCTGAACAGACATTTTTCCAAATGACCAAGAGGCATATGAAGAGATCCTTAACATCACTAATTATTAGGGAAATGCAACCAAAACTACAATGAGATATCACCTCAAGCCTGTCAGAGTGGCTATAATTAACAAGACAAGAAATGACAAGTGTTGGAGAGGATGTGCATAAAAGGGAACACTTATACACTCCTGTTGGGATGCAAACTGGTGCAGCCACTATCAAAAACAATATGGAGATTTCTCCAAAAATTAAGAATAGAACTATCATACAATCCAGCTATTCCACTGTTGGGTATTTATCCAAAGAACGTAAAGCACAAGTGTGTAAAGGTATATGCATCTGTATGTTTGTTGCAGCATTGTTCACAATAGCCGAGACTTGGAAACAACCTAAGTGCCCATCAAGGGATGAACGGACAAAGAAGATGTGGTATATATGCACAATGCAATACTACTCATCTATAAATGATAAGGTGAAATTTTGCCCTTTGTGACAATATAGATGGAACTTGAGGGTGTTATGCTAATTGAAATAAGTCACATGGAGGAAGTCAAATACTGTGTGATCTGACTCATAAGTAGAAGATAAAAAACAACAACAACAAACAGACACATAGAAACAGAGATTAGATTGTTGGTTATCAGAGAAGAGAGGAGGGAGGAGGGTGACTGATGTGACAGGCCACATGTGTGCAGTGATCGATGGTAATTAGTCTTTGAGTGGTGAACATGATATAGTCTACACAGAAATTGAAATATAATGATGTAGACCTGAAATTTATATACTGTTAGAAACCCACATTACCACAATAAATGAATAAATAAACAGAAATTTATAATAGTTCTTATATGTCTGAAACTGTATTATTCTGTTTCAGTGAGAGTGCGTTTATCACTCTGTGGTGCATGTTACACACTCTGTAATTGCATATTTGTAAAAGTTGTTTGTAGCACTCCTATTTGTGAGTTTGAATTAATAACGTGCAATTTCAGCGTTCCACACTGTGCTTTATGCTATACACTCTTTGAATGTAGATATGTAAAATTTGTTTGTAACAGTGATAACAGCATACATAAAACTGTATTCCATTATTTATTGAAACACTTTGCTCAGCAATATGCTGCATGTTATATATCTGTAATAGACCTTTTGTAAATGATGTTTATAATACTGTCACTTGTGAGAATGAATCAGGATAGTGCTATTTCAGTAAAACACTGTTTTCACTGCTCTGCACTGCATAGCATATCCTTTAAATTGACTTGTGCAAAAGAGTTTTCTGATAGTGCCATTTTCATGAATGAACTAGTATCATGCTATTTCACAGAAACATTGTGTATATCACTCTGTATATACTATGTAAAGGCATACGTGTAAAGTTGAGTAAAACAGTGCTAATGGTGTGAATGATTAAAAGTCAAACATAAAAGTTATTTCTAATAGTGATAACTGCCTGAATAATCATTACAGAACTATTTCAGTGAAACAGTGGTCAGCTCTCTGTGCTGCATATTGTGTGTTCTGTAAAGACACATGAATTTAAGTGCTAGTTACATGAATGAATTATTATAGAACTATTTTAGTGAAAATCTGTGTTCAGCAATCTGTGCTGTATGCTATACACTTTCCAAAGGCACAAGTGTAAAACTGGTTTCAAAGTGCTATTTTGAGAATGAATTTCAATACTCCTATTAGATGAAATACTCTATTTAGCACTCTGTACTCCATGTTATACACTATATAAGGGTACATACGTAAAAGTTGTTTCTAAAGGTGCTAGCTGCATAAATAAATCAGTATAGTGTTATTTCAGTGAAACACTGTGTTCAGCAATCTGAGATGCCTGATATGCCCTCTGTTACATCAATCTACATGGTTGAAAGGGTTTCACAGAGTGTCCCATTTGTATATGACTCTATCATTGCATTTTAATGAAACACTGTTTATCACTCTGTGTTGCTTGATATACACTCTGTAAAGGCACATGTATAAATATTGTTTTTAAAAGTGCTGGTTTCCTCAATAATTTGTATAGTGCTATACTGGCAAACACTATGCTGACAACAATAAGCTGTATGTTAAAATTGTTCTAAGGCACAAGTTTAAAAATTGTAACAATCCTTGCAGTCTGAATCATCATAGTGCTATTTTCGTGAAACTATATGTTCATCACTCTGTGCTGCATGCTATATTCTCAATACAGGCAAGTGTATAATAAGTGTTTTAAACAGTCTTCATTCGTGAATATATCAGTATACTGCTATTTTAGTGAAACAATTGTTCATCACTCTGAAATATATTTTATACACACTGTAAAGTCTCATATGTAAAGGTCATCTCTCACTGCACTACTTGTAGGAGAGAATAAGCATAGTGCTATTTCTTGAAACAAAGTTTTCAGCTTACTGTGATGCATGTTATACTATACACAGTGCTCTTTTAGTGAAACACTGTGTTCAGAACTCTGTGCTACATGTTATAAACCCCGTAAAGACACGTGAGATTTTTTAACAATGTTATCCATGTGATTGAATTGGTATCATGCTATTTCAATGAAATGTATTATTCAGTCCTCTATGCTTCTTGTTATGCGCATTTATTGACTTATGTAAAACTTGTTTCTAACATTAATGAATCAGTATCCTACAATTTAAGTGGAACAAGTTGCTCACCATTTTGTGTGGCATGTTATAAACTCTGTAAAGATATACGTGTAAAAGTTTTTTCGAAAAGTGCTAGCTGCATGAATGAATCAGTATAGTGCCCTTTCAATCAAATGCTGTTTTCAGTAATCTGTGCTTCATGTTATCACACTATGTAAAGGCACATTTATATGTTTCTTTTAACTGTGATATCTGTGTGAACAAATCATTTTACTTTTCCTTCAGTTAAACATCATTTTCAGCAATATTTGCTGCTTGATATACTTACTGGAAATCTTCAGGTATAAGCCACATGTATAAAGGGGTTTCTAACAGTATTATATGAATGTATGGATATCATGCTATTTCAGTGAAATAGTGTATTCAGCATTCTGTGTTATATAATGTAATTGGTATCAAACTATTTCAACAAAACACTATGTCCAGGGTAATGTGTTGCAATGCTATACACTTTGTAAATGTGTTTCTATTCATGAAAGCTCCATGAATAAATTAGCACAGTTATTTTAGCAAAAAATTTTGCTTATAGTTACTTGTACTTCGTTATACGCTCTGAAGGCACATTTCAGAATCTCTCTTTTGTAGTGCTAACTGTGTGAATAAATAAAGGCACATAGGTAAACATTTTTCCTAACAGTGCTAGCTCCTTTAATGAATCAGTATAGTGCTATAGCAGTGAAGCAATGTAACTGTAATGCATGTTATAGATTTTGTAATGGGACATGTATAAAAGGTGTTCTTTTGCTTTTTTCTTATTTTATTGGGGTCATATTGGCTTACAACACTGTAAATTTCAGGTGTACATGACTATATTTCAGTTTCTGTACAGATTGCATCTTGTTTGTCACCAAGAATCTAGTGTTTAATCCATCACCATACACATGTGCCCCTTTACCCATTTCACCCTTCCCCAACCCCCTTTTCCTCTGGTAACCACGAATCTGTACTCCTTATCCTTGTGCTTGTTTTTTCATCTTACACATAAGAGTGAAATCATATGGTATTTGTCTTTTTTGATCTGAATTATTTTGCTTAGCATAATACCCTCAAGGTCCATATGTGTTGTAGCAAATGGTAAAATTGTGTCTTCTCATGGCTGAGAATATATATATATATATATATATATATATATATATATACACATACATATACCACATATTCTTTATCCATTCATTTGTTAATGGGCACTTGGTCTGCTTCCACATCTTGGCTACTGTGAATAATGCTGTGATGGGCATAGGGGTGGATATATCTTTTAGAATTATTGATTTCATGTTCTTTGGATAAATACCAAGAAGCTGGATTATACAGTAGTTCAATTTTTAAGTTTTTGATAAATCTCCGTACTATTTTCCATGGTTTTCATTCCCACCAGCAGTGTATGATGATACGAAGATTCCCATTTCTCCACTTCCTCTTCAAACTCATTGTCTTTCCTGTTAATTATAGTTATTCTAATGGGTATGATGTGATAGCTCATTGTAGTTTTGATTTGCCTCTCCCTAATAGTTAGTGATGTTGAACATCTTGTCATGTGCCTGTTGCCCATCTGTATATCTTCTTTGGGAAAAAGTCTGTTCAAATCTTTCGTTCATATTTTGATTGGGTTGCTTGTTTCTTTTTTTTATTGAGTTGTATGAGTTTATATATTTTGGAAATTAATCCTTTGTCGGATATACAATTTGCAAATATTTTCTCCAAGTTGGCAGGCTTTTTCATTTTTTTGATGGTTTTCATTGCCTTGCAGAAATTTTTTGGTTTTATGTAGTCACATATGTTTATTTTTCCTTTTGTTTCCCTTGCCTGGGTAGACATAATATTCAAAACGATATCACTAAGACTGATGTCAAAGAGTTTACTGCCTGTATTGTCTTCTAGGAGTTTTACAGTTTCAGGTCTTCCATTCAAGTCCTTAGTCCATTTTCAGTTCATTTTTGTGTATGGTGTCAGATAATGATCTACTTTTGTTCTTCACATGACTGTCCAGTTTACTGCCTGTATTTTCTTCTAGGAGTTTTACAGTTTCAGGTCTTACATTCAAGTCTTTAGTCCATTTTCAGTTCATTTTTGTGTATGGTGTCAGATAATGATCTACTTTTGTTCTTCACATGACTGTCCAGTTTTCCAAACACCATTTATTGAAGAGAATTTCCTTTCTCTGTTGTATGTTCTTGGGTTGTTTGTCAAAGATTAGCTGTCCGTAGATGTATGGTTTTATTTCTGGGCTTTCAATTCTGTTCCATGGATCTGTGTGTCTATTTTTCTGCTAGTATCATGCTGCTTTTATTACTACAGCTTTTTAGTATATTTTGAAGTCATAGAGTATGATATCTGCAACTTTGTTCTTTTTTACAAGATTGCTTTAGCTATTTGAGGTCTATTGTGTGTTCCATATAAATTTTAAGATTCTTTATTGTATTTCAATGAAGAATGTCATTGGGTTTCTGACTGAGATTGCACTGAATCTGTAGATTGGATATTTAACTATGTATGCCTTATGGACATTTTAACTATGTAAATACTTCCAATCCATGAGCATGAACTATCTTTACATTCGTACATATCTTCTTCAATTTCTTTCAATAATATCTTACAGTTTTCAGTGTATGTCTTTTACCTCCTTTGTTAAATTTATTCTTAGGTATTTTATTCTTTTTGTTGTAATTGTAAATGGAATTGTATCCTGGATTTCTTCTCCTGCTAGTTCATTATTAGAGTATAGAAATGCCACTGATTTTTGTAAGTTGATTTTGTACCCTGCAACTTTACTGGATTTGTTGATTATTTCTAGTAGACTTTTCATGGATTCTTTAGGGTTATCTATATACATAATCATGTCATCCACAAATAGTGATACTATTCCTTCATCCTTTACAATTTTGCTTCTTTTTTTTTCTTTTTCTTGCTTAATTGCTCTGGCTAACCCTATCAGTACTATACTGAATAAGAGTGACAAGAGTGGACATCCTTCTCTTGTTCCTGTTCTCACAAGAATAGCTTTCAGTTTTTTACCATTAAGTATGATGTTCACTGTGCATTTGCCATGTATGGCTTTCATTATGCTGAGGTACTTTCCTTCTGTACCCATTTGATTGAGGCATTTTATCTTAAATTGTTGTAGGATCCTGTCAAATTCTTTCTCAGCATCTATTGAGATTATCAGGTGATTTTGATTCTTTATTTTGTTAATGTGTTGTATCACATTGATTGATTTGCAGATGTTGAGCCATCCCTGCATCACTGGAATAAATCCCACTTGATTGTGGTATATTATCCTTTTAATGTATTATATTTGATTTGCTAATATTTTGTTGACAAATTTTGCATTTATGTTCATCAGTGATACTGGCTTGGAGTTTCCTTTTTTGTGTTGTTCTTGTCTTGTTTCAGTATTAGGGTAATCTTGGCCTTGTGGAATGAGTTAGGAAGTATCTGTCCTCTTCAATACTTTGGAACAGTTTGAGAAGCATAGGTATTAAATCTCCTTTGAATGTTTGGTAGAATTCACCAGAGAAGCCGTCTGGTCCTGGGCTTTTTTTGAGGGGGAGGTTTTTAGCTATTTTTTCAATTTCTTTTCTTGTGATTGTCCTATGAAGATTCTCTCTTTCTTCTTGGTTCAGTTTTAGGAGGTTGTATGATTCTAAGAATTTATCTATTTCTTCCAGGTTATGCAATTTGTTGACATGTAGCATCTCATAGTACTGTTTTGTAATCCTTTGTATTTCTGTGGTATCTGTTGTAATTTCTCCTGTGTCATTTCTGATTTTATTTATTTGAATCATCTGTCTCTTTTTCTTACTCAGTCTGGCAGTAAATGCAGTGAAACTACAGGACACAAAATCAATATACAAAAATCAGTTGCATTTATATACAGTAAAAACAAACTTACAGAAGAGAAATCAAGAATATAATCCCACTTACAATTGCAACAAAAAGAATAAGATAATTAAGAAGAAATTTAACCAAAGATGTGAAAGATGTAGATGTTGAAAAGAACAAGATATTGAAGAAAAGCTAAAGAAATGGAGAAGTATTCTATTCTGTTGGATTTGAAGAATAAACGTAGTTAAAATGTCCTTATATAAAGCAATCTAAAGATTCAATGCAGTGCCAATCACAATCCCAATGACATTTTTCACAGAAATAGAACAAAGGGACAGAAATGGAATTTCTCATCAAGACGGCAGTGTGAGGAGATATTCAACTTGTCTCCTCCCATGAACACAACCAGGTTATAACACTTTTTGGAAGAATTACCATGGATTGAAAACTGAAAACTGGATAAAAAGAACCCCCATGACAAGGGACAGTCCTAATGAAGGCAGAAGAGGCAGTAATTCTGGCTGGAGAGGACAAAAGCCACCTTTGGGAGCAGTGGAGCTTCTCAGCTGGCCAGGCGGGAGTCACCCTAATGTACGCAGCCCTCCCTGGTGGAGTGCGGTCCCAAGTGGGGGCGACACTGCTATAAGCATCCTTTGGACTCAGCCCAGCTGAGATGGAGGTCTAACTGTCTGGCTTTGCTGGTTATTAACTGCAGCAAGGACACCCCCAGAAAAGCTATTGGTAAAAAGCCAAAAAGACCCAGGTCTTAAAGGGCCCACTCACAAACTGACTCATTGCAACAACCTACAATCACCAGAGAGAAGGCTGACTGTCCTTTGGTGAAAAGAGACTCACCTGGTGGGATCTGGGGGCATCTTGGTGAGAGGAGGGACCTCTCCGGAGACTGAGACATTGGTGGGGGCCATTGTTCTGAGCTGATCCTGGTGTGCTGATACAGATACCAGTGGGGGCCATTGAGGTGCATCCATTGGCCTGTTAGCCCAGGGGTCTGCCACACCCACTAGAGAACAGATTTAATCCAGTTCAGGCAGGCAGGCAACCCACCTTAGGGACTGGCCCCACCTAACAGCAAGCCCTCAGGCTACTTTTCAGCCTGCATTGACTGACTGCCTTGATCTTCCACAGGCAGGCAAGGGTGTCTGCCTCTGTGGGGCAGAGCCTGTGTGAGGACCAGGTGAACTGTGGGGGGAATTTGGGGAGACATGGGGCACTCTGTAGTGTGGCATTGGGCTATGCTCCAGGGGGTTGAGAAGTGTGCATAGACCAGGACTGTGTTGACAGTGTATGTGGTCCTGTGGGGGGTGAGGCTTATCAGTGGCAGAAGACTTGTGCTTCACCAATAGCCATAAAAAGGATCAGCTCCACTTTCCAAAGCATGAAGCAATTGAGTGTCCCCATGCCAAGGGCCAGTAACCAGCTACACTGGGTACCAGCCCAATTAAGAGGACAATTGCAATAAGAGTGTGCTGATAGACTTTGTAGCCAACAGTGCTGAGGCTCCCCAAACTGGATTTACAAACAGCTGGCCAGGAAAGAAAAGATCAGAGTCCCTGGGTACCTGCAGTGGGAGCAACCCTGCCACAGCAGAAGAACACAAGTAGCCCACAAAGGGGTCACTCCCGGTTCTTATGGTTTGGTGATAAGAGGGAACCACCCTGCTGTGCCTCATAAGGCATACATAAGGCCACTTCCCAAGATCAGGAGACATAGCCGACTCACCTAGTACAAAGAAAATAGCACAGAGAAAGAGGCATAATAAGGAGGCAAAGGAATACTTTCCAAGCGATGGAACAGTACAAAACCCCAGAAAAAGGACTAAGTGAAACAGAAACTAGCAACCTACTTGACAAAGAATTCAAACAAAATCTAATGAGGATGGTCACAGATATGCAGAGATGAATGGATGAACACAGTGAGCACATCAGCAAAGAAATGGAAGATATAAAAAAAACAATCAGAAGTGAAAAATACAATACTCAAGAAATTCACTAGAGGGACTCACTTGCAAAGTAGAGGAAGCAGAAGAATGGATCAGCGAGCTAGATGAAAGACGAGGGGAAATCACCCAAGCAGCTTCCCAAAGAGCTGCAAGCAAGACGGTTTGTGGCTTGCCTCCCTTTGAGGGCTGGAGGCAGTGCTTTGTGCCTTCCACCTCTACAGCAATGTTGGACATGTATTAGAGCAGAAGTTCTAATGCAGCCTGATCACGGCTGGAAGGAAACTGTGCTTCAGGCCTTTGTATGAGAGGTTCCCGGTAGGCTGTAAGAGCACTGTCAAAAGTGAGCTCTTTCTCAGCTTCCCAAAGAGCTGCCAGCAAGAGGGTTGGTGGCTTGTCTCCCCTTGAGAGATGGAGGCAGTGCTTTGTGCCCTCCACCTCTAGAGCAATGTAGGACACGGCTGAGAGCAGAAGTTCTAATGCGGCCAGATCTGGGGTGGAAAGCAACTGTGTTTCAGGCCTCTGTATGAGAGGTTCCCGGTAGGCTGTAAGAGCACTGTGGAGAGCGAGTGGTTTCTCAGCTGCCCAAAGAGCTGCAAGCAAGACGGTTTGTGGCTTGTCTCCCTTTGGGGCACGGAGGCAGTGCTTTGTGCCTTCCACCTCTAGAGCAATGTAGGACACGGCTGAGAGCAAAGGGGCCTTTCTGACATAGGTGCTTTCGGACACACTCTCTATCACTGCACAAGGGCGGGTGGTTAGAAGCCTTTTGTGTCTCTCCTCCTAAGCATGTGGAAGCACAATGATTCCGTCCTCCACCCAGTTGCTTAAGGGGAAGATGTGGACATTCGGTCTGAGCGGTGCTGGAAGGACGGAACTGTGGCAGAAGCAGAAGTTCTAAAGCGTCCAGATCAAGGCTGGAAAGAAACTGCATTTCACATTCCTTTGTATGAGAGGTTCCCGGTAGGCTGTAAGAGCACTCTGGAAAGCAAGTTCTTCCTCAGCTTCCCAAGAGCTGGAAGCAAGACGGTGTGTGGCTTGTCTCCCCTTGATGGATGGAGGCAGTGCTTTGTGCCTTCCCGCTCTAGAGCAATGTAGGAAACGGCTGAGAGCAGAAGTTCTAATGCGGCGAGATCAGGGCTGGAAAGAAACTGCATTTCACAGGCATTTGTATGAGAGGTTCCCAGTAGGCTGTAAGAGAACAGTGGAGAGCGAGTTGTTTCTCAGCTTCCCAAAGAGCTGCAAGCAAGACGTTTTGTGGCTTGTCTCCCTTTGAGGGCTGGAGGCAGTGCTTTGTGCCTTCCACCTCTACAGCAATGTAGGCCAAGACTGAGAGCAAAGGGGAC
Organism: Equus asinus; assembly: GCF_041296235.1. Taxonomy (NCBI): domain Eukaryota; kingdom Metazoa; phylum Chordata; class Mammalia; order Perissodactyla; family Equidae; genus Equus; species Equus asinus. The sequence goes on from NW_027224799.1 coordinate 14,406, forward strand.
TTCCTGAATTAGATGCTTTCTGACAAGGTCTCCACCAGTGCCCAAGGGCTCTTGGTTAAAAGCCTCTTGTCTCTCTCCTCCCAAGCAATTGGAAGCACAATCATTTGGGCCTTGGCCCCGGTGCTTGAGGGGAAGATGTAGGCATTTATTGTGAGCAGGGTTGGCAAGATGGAAATCTGGCAGAAGCAGAAGTTCTAAAGCGACGAGATCAGGGCTGGAAAGAAATGGCGTTTCAAGTGTCTTTCTAGGAGAGGTTCCTGGTACACTGTAAGAGCACTGTGGAAAGGGAGTTCTTTCTGAGCTTCCTAAAGAGCTGGAAGCAAGACGGTTTGTGGCTTGTCTCCACTTGAGGGATAGAGGCAGTGCTTTGTGACTTCCACCTCTAGAGCAATGTAGGCCAAGACTGAGAGCAAAGGGTGGTTCCTGAATCAGGTTCTTTCCGACAAGCTCTCCACCAGTGCCCAAGGGCTCTTGGTGAAAAGCCTATTGTCTCTGTACTCCTAAGCATGTGGAAGCACAATCATTCGGGCCTTGGCCCCATTGCTTGAGGGGAAGATGTAGGCATTTGTTGTGAGCAGGGTTGGCAAGATGGACATCTGGCAGAAGCAGAAGTTCTAAAGCGGCGAGATTAGGCCGGGAAAGAAACGGTGTTTAAGCCGCCTTTGTAGGTGAGGTTCCCGGTACGCTGTAAGAGCACTGTGGAAAGCGAGTTCTTTCTCAGCTTCCTAAAGAGCTGGAAGCGAGATGGTTAGTGGCTTGCCTCCCCTTGAGGGATGGGGGCAGTGCTTGGTGCCTTCCTCCTCTAGACCAATGTAGTGCACAGTGAGAGCTAAGGGGCCTTTCTTCCATAGGTGCTTTCTGACACTCTCTCCACCAGTGCACAAGGGCGGGTCATTAAAAGGCTCTTATCTCTCTCCTCCTAAGCATGTGGAAGCCCTATCACTTTGGCCTCAGCCCCATTGCTTAAGGGGAAGCCGTAGGCATTTGGTCTGAGGAGGGTTGGCAAGATGGAAATGTGGCAGAAGCAGAAGTTCTAAAACGGCGATATCAGGGCTGGGAAGAAATGGCCTTTCAGCTGCCTTTGTAGCAGAGGTTCCTGGTACGCTATAAGAGCACTGTGGAAAGCGAGTTCTTTCTGAGCTTCCTAAAGTGCTGGAACCAAGAGGGTTTGGGGCTTGTTTCCCCTTGAGGATTGGAGGCAGTGCTTTGTGCCTTCCACCTCTAGAGCAATGTAGGCCAAGACTGAGAGCAAAGGGGACTTCCTGAATTAGATGCTTTCTGACAAGCTCTCCACCAGTGCCCAAGGGTTGTTGGTTTAAAGCCTCTTGTCTCTCTCCTCCCAAGCAATTGGAAGCACAATCATTTGGGCCTTGGCCCCGGTGCTTGAGGGGAAGATGTAGGCATTTATTGTGAGCAGGGTTGGCAAGATGGAAATCTGGCAGAAGCAGAAGTTCTAAAGCGGTGAGATCAGGGCTGGAAAGAAATGGCATTTCAGCCGCCTTTCTAGGAGATGTTCGCTACATAATGTGTTGAACAAAAAGTTTCATGAAAATAGTAGGATACTGATTGACTCATGCAACTGTTCCTGTCTGTTAGAACCAACTTTTACACATGTGCCGTTACGTAATATGACACCTTTCCAGAGTCCTGAGGACAGTATTTTAGAGATATAGCTGGACGTTGTTTAACACACACAATGGCATAGTTATAAATGTCTTTTAATCACTCACCTTACAGAGTTTCTTATGTGCAATGAACATGAAGTGCAGATTGCTGAACAAAATATTTCACTGAAGTAGCACTACTGTTAGAAACCCCTTTTATGATTGTGCCTTCACAGGTTGTATAATATACTGTACAGAGTTCTGAACACTGAAATGGCACTACAGACATTCATTTAAGATGATAACATTGTTAGAAACACATTTTACACGTGAGCATTATATAATTTATAAATTACGACATGGAGTGCTGATGAATGTTTCACTGAAATCGCACTATAATCACACATTCACATATATAGCCCAAATAGAAACAACTTTTACTATGTGCCTTGACAGAGCGCATCATGTGTAAGACAGAATGTAGTGTTTCATTGAAAAATCACAATCCTGACAGCATTTGCACTGCTAGCACCAATAGAAATATCTTTTACTTTTGTGCTTTTACAGAATACATAAAATCCTTAAATGTGCTGAGCAGTGTTTCACTAAAATTATGATACCGTTTAATTCACACAAGTATTGATAAACACGTTTATTTACTTAATGTATAAAATGCAGCATAGAATACTGAATACAGTATTTCACTTGAGTAGGAGCATGACAATTCACAGAGCTAATGCTCTTAGAAAAACTTTTTGCGTATGTTTCTTTACAGAGTGTAATATCAGGATACTGATTCCATCAGAATATTAGCACTTTTAGGAAAAAAGCCTTTATACCTGATCCTTTACTAATTTATTACTTGTAGCACGGAAGTCTGAGCACAGAATTTAACCATACCAGCACTACAGTGATTCACTCACAGAGCTAACAATATTTTGAAAAAATGTACATATATGGCTTTACAGATCATATAAGAAATAGCACAGAGTATTAAACAGTGTTTCATTAATGTAGCACTATACTGATTCACATAGGCTCTTAATGGTCTTAGAAACATCTTTTATTCAAGTGTCTTTACAGAATGTATAACTTTCAGCACAGAATGATGAGCATAGATTTTCACTGAAATATCAATTAATGATCCATTCATAAAGGACAGAATTATTAGAAATAACATTTACAAATGGTGTTTTCCAATACTGCATAACATGAAACGAAATCATTAACACAGTGTTTAACTGGATTAGCACTATACTGACTCATTCATGAAGTTAGTACTATTAAAAACACTTTTATATAAGTGCTTTTACAGAATATATAACTGGCAGCACAGTGTACCAAATACAGTGTTTCACTAACATAAGATGATAGAGGATAATTCACAAAAAGAGCACTGCTACAAAGAAATGTTACACGTTTCTTTACAGAATGAACAGCATACAGTACTAATATTCAGCACAAAGTGCTGAACACAACGTTTCACCTTCATATCACTACACTGATTTATTCAGGCTGCTGGCACTGTTAGAAACACCATTTATAATAGAAACTTTATATAGTATATAATTTGAAGCACATATTTACTAAATATTAATTGACTGAAACAGCAGTGTACTGATTCAAACACAAACCTAGCCCTTTTAGAAACCTTTTTATACACGTGACTTTACAGAATGAATAACTTGTATCATAGCTTCTGGACCCAATATTTCAAAGAAATGGCTCTATACTGATTCATTGATACAGCTGACAATATTAGAAACATATTTTATATGTGTGCCTGAAAAGACTGTACAACGTTTTTCACAAAGTGCTGAGAAAATTCTTTCCCTGAAATAGCACTATATGGTTTTATTCGAGCAGCTAGCACTTAAAAACATCTTTTATGTGTGTGCCGTAACAAAGTACACAACATGAAGTGCAGAGGATGGAGCACAGTGCTTCACTGTGATAGCATTATGCTGATTCATTACTGAAGCTAGTACTGTTTTAAACACCTTTATGCATGCGCCTTTACAGAATATATACCATGTAGCAAAAAGTGCTGAGTACAGTCTTTCACTGAACTAGCGCAGTACTGATTAATTTACACTGCTAGCACTGTTAGAAAGACATTTTACCTGTTTCTTTGCAGAGTATAATAAATTGTAGCACTACTTGCTGAACACAGTCTCACTAAAGAAATAGTAATTGATTCATACACAAAGCCATCCCTAATAGAAACCACTCTTACCTATGTGCTTTTACAAAGTGTAAATGTGCCACAGAGGATGCTGAACATTGTGTTTCAGTGACGTGCCACTATGCTTGCTCACCAAACCTGCTGGTGTTATTAGAAACGGTCTAATACACGTGTCTTTACAAAGTGTATAACTTGAAACATAGAATGCTTAGCATGGTGTTTCACAGTAATATCACTGTATTGATTCATTCACTGTTGGAACTTTACAAAATGAAAACCACACAATGCTTAGCAAACTGTTTCACTGAAAAACCACTATCCTTATTTATTCATGCAGCTAGTGCTGTTAGAAACACCCTTTATACATGTGCCTTTATGGATTGAAGAACACATAGCACAGAGTACTGATCACTTGTTTCATTTAAATAGTATTTTATTGCATTATTCACATAGCTAACATGGCTAGAAAACCCTTTTATACATGTGTCTTTGCAGAATATATAACATTCAGCAGAGAATGTTGAGCAGGTTTTTACAGAAATTTTGGTGTACTGATTCAAACACAGAAACATGTCTATATATGTGCTTTGCTTTGTTATGTATATGAACTATCTGAAAATGACATAAAAATATATCATTTACAGTAGAATTGAAAACAATAAAATACTAAAAAATAAATTTAAACAAGGAAGTGACAGATCTATATACCAAAACTATGAAACATTTATGAAAGAAATTGAAGAAGCAACAAACGAATGGACAGACATCCCATGTTCATGGATAAGAAATAAATATTGTTAAAATGTCCATACTACCCAAAGCCATCTATAGATTCAATGCAGTCACTATCAAGGTTCCAATGGTATTTTTCACAGAAATAGAGAAAATACCCTAAATTGTCATGCAATGATGAGAGACTCTGAATATTAGAGGAATGGTGAGAAAGAAGAACAAAACTGATGGCAAAACACTTCCTGATTTTAAACTATACTACAAAGCTACAGTAATCAAAACAGTATGGTAGTGGCATAAAAATATACATATAGTTGAATGGAACAGAATTGAGAGGCCAGAAATAAACACTCACATATATGGTCAACAAATATTTGAGAAGGGAGCCAATACTCAATGCAGAAAGGATAGTCTGTTTATTAAATGGTCTTGGGAAAACTGGATAACTGCATGAAAAAAATGAAATTGGAATTTTATCATACACCACTCACATAAATTAAAATTAGAACCATACAACTTCTATAAGAAAACGAATAGAAAACTTTGCTTGTCATAGGTCCTGGCAACATATTTATGGATATGACACCAAAGTACAAGAAGCAAAGGAAAAACTAAAATATCAAAGTAAGGATTCTGTGTAGCAAAAGAAATAATCAACAGGAGAAGTGATGTCACCAAGATGGTCATTCCTGGCTTTGCTTTTCTTCCCAAAAATCTAACAATTATTTATGAACAAGATACGACTGAGAAAATCCTGGAACATGAAAGCGAGACTGAAGCACATCCCAAGCACCAAAGAGACCACATTAGAAGAGTAAGAGGAGCACCTATATACTGACTGCATTGCCCCTCCCCCAGGCTGGCATTCCACCATGCTGAGAGGTCTCTGCTGAGCCTGCAGTTACTACAGTGGAAGAAAAGAAGTCAAGGAGGACATCCAGCTCCTGAAATGTTGTGGGTTACATCTTGGGAGTTCCCAACATGGTCTTACCCTACAGGGAATGCAGGGAAACCGGTGGGATGTGGTCACTGGGAATCAGATTGTGCTGGAGAAGGGGGAAGAGACTTGTAACAATCAGCACTTTGATCTTGGCATATTGAGTTTCTACCTGTGTCTCTATCCAAGAGGGGGGCCATCTACTCACCTCAAGACATGCCAATAGTTGAGAGGCAAGGTGGTAGGAGAGAAAGGGTTTTATTACAGTTTGTTTGCAAGGAGGAAGATGGCTGACTAATGTCAGAAAGAACCGTTTTACAGAACAAAGACTACAGGCTAGTTATTTAAAGGCTAGTCTCCAGGTGGGGGCAGACATCTTGTCTCAGTTACTGATAATCTTTGTTTTACTGGCTATGCATCAGAGAAGGGAGCAACACCCTATACTCTGATTTAACATAAAGATAATAAGAACAAAATCTTCAATATATGCAGTAAAGATTACTGTTTATGTGGGAGGTGCAAACACCTGCAGTGCCCAAGTAGTACTCCCAACCAGTGGCTTTGCTCATCTGTAAAGCCAAGAAGGTTGCAGTCTGATGAGGGAATTCAGTAGGGTGTAGGTCTGCTTGATTTGGGTCCTCAACCAAAAAGCCTTTAATGGCCCTTGACCCTATCCTGTCTTCACCCAGGTAAGGGAGCTGAGTCATAGCCTGGTCTATAGCTGAGTGTAGCTCCTGGCCCTATCTGGCCAGAAAGACTGGCTGGAACACCTGGAATCTATGTAGCCCAGCAACACTCAAGCAGAGAGTACAGCAAGCAGTTCTGATCAACTGTGAAGCAAAGCCTGTGGTACTGTTTGGCCAAGGAACTTGGGGAGTAGGTCAGATTGAGTCAAGACAATAGAGCCCTTCCAGGCTTGGACTTGGTTGCCTGTTCCTCCCAGGAAGGGGATGTAATTCATAGCCCAACCTATTTCTAAGAGTAGCTTCATGACCCTCTCAACAAGAAAGACTGACTCAGAACACCTGGGAGGCTGCTTGGAGCTGGCCCTCCTGTTCCACCCAGGCAGAGGAGCTCATTCGTAGCCACACCCACTTATGAATATAGCTCCCAGCCTGTCTGATTAGAAAGCCTGGCCATAACACCTGGAAGCTGCATAGCCCAGTAATGCTTGAGCAGAGAGTAGAGAGGGCAGAGCTGATCATCTGCAGAGGAAAGCCTGTTCAAGCAGGGAACTTGGGGAGTGGGTTGGCTTGAGTCAAGACAACAAAGGAGCCTGCTGGCTTTGGAACCATTTTTCCTGCTCCACTCAGGCAGGGAGACTATTCATGGCTCCACTCATTGCTAAACATAGCCTTCAGTCTACCTGACCAGGAAACCTAACCAGAGCACATGGGAACCTGATTAGCCTATTCAACAGCCCTGATTCCATTGGGACTTGAACATAGAGCAAAGTCTGTGGCTTTTGCCATCTGTAGAACATAATCAGTGGCCCTGTCTGGCCCAAGAAATCAGTGCATAGTCTTGTTTAATTCTAGTTCACAAACAATAATTCATGCAGTACCTGGAGCCTGTTGTGCTGCCTCATGATGTCAGGGGAGCTAATTTATAGCCCCTCCTACTACTGAGTATAGTATCCAGCCTTGACCACCTATAAGCCTAGCCAGAGAACCCAGGAACCATGGGGGCAATTCCTAAAGCCTCACTTGGACAGAAAACCAAACCAGGAGTCCTGCCAAAATGTTCTCAGCCAGTGGCACTCTCACCCACCATCAGAGCTTTAGCAGTGGCTTCAATAATAAACCCTGATAGCAGGCCTCACCTGCCCAAGGACATTACCTGCTGATACATCCAGAAACCCAAAGTGAGATGAGATGAGATGACTGGTGAAGAACTGTCTCTGGAAAAGCAAACTTATAAAGTCTGGAAGAGGTACCACTTACTCAAATGTAGAGATACCAACAAAAGGAATCAAGGATCACAAAAAAATTAGGTAAATATGACACCACTAAAGGAAACTAATAAAGCTCCAATAACTGACTCTAAAGAAATAGAGATCTATGAACTGTCAGAGAAAGAATTCAGAATAATCCTTTTAAAGAAGCTTAGTGAACAAGAACACACAGTCAGACAAGTAAACAAAATTAGGAAAACAATGCATGAACAAAATGAGAAGTTAACAAAATAGAAATCATGAAAACAACAGAAATCCTAGAGGTGAAAAATTCAATGACTGAATTGAAGAACTAAATAGAGTTTCAAAAATAGATTTGATCATGCAGAAGAAAGAATCAACTACCTAGAAGGTAGGACATTTGAAATTATCCAGTCAGAGGAACAATAAAAAAAAGAGGGGCCAGCCCCGTGGCCAAGTGGTTAAGTCCGCACACTCCACTGCAGTGGCCCAGGGTTTGGATCCTGGGTGCGGACATGGCACCGCTCATCAGGCCATGTTGAGGCAGCAGCCCATATGCCACAACTAGAAGGACCTGCAACTAGGGTATACAACTATGTACCAGGGGGAATTTGGGGAGATAAAGCAGAAAAATAAAGATTGGCCACAGTTGTTAGCTCAGGTGCCAATCTTTAAAAAAAATAAATAAAATAAAAGAGTGAAAAAAGCCTACGGGACTCTTGGGAAACTATCAAAAGAGACAATATCTGCATTATGGTAATTCCAGAAGGAGAAGAGAAAAAGAAAGAGGCAGAAAGTATATTGAAAGCACTAATGACTGAAAGCTTCTCAAACTTGAGGAGAGAAATGGACGTCCAGATCCATAAGGCCCAAAAGATCCCAAATAGGTTGAACCCAAAAAGGGCTACACCAAGACACATTATAACTAAATTACCAAAAGTCAAAGACAAAGAAAGTAATTTAAAAGCAAGAGAAAGTTGTTTCTTTGAAAAGGTAAACAAAATTGACAAAATTTTGGGTAGAATAACTAAAGAAATAAGAGACCGGACTTAAATAAAATTATAAGTGAAGAAGGAGATATTGCAACTGACAACAGAAATAGAAAGGAACATAATAGGCTACTATGAAAAACTATATGCCAACAAATTGGACAACTTCAAAGAAATGGAAAAATTCTTAGAAACTTACAACCTATCAAGAATGAATGAGGAAGAAATAATAAACTGAAGAGCCCAATTATTAGTTAGAAGATTAAACCATTAATCAAAAATACCCCAATGAAGTAAAGCCTAAGACCAAATAGCTTTATAGTTAAATTTTTACCAAACATTTAAAAAGAATTAACACCAATCTTTCTCAAATTCTTCCAAAAAATAAAAAAGGGAAGACTCCCAAACTCATTTTATGAAGTCAGCATTACCCTGATACCAAAGCCAGAAAAGTACAATACAAGAAAACAAACTACAGGCCAAAATCTCTGATGAACATATATGCAAAAAAAACCCTCAACAAAATATCAGTACATTGAATTCACCATGACCAAGTGTTATTTATTCGTGGGTTGCAAGAATAGTTCAACATGCACAAATCAATAAATGTAATACATCACGTTATTAGAATCAAAGAAAAAAATCACATGATTATCTCAACAGATGCAGAAAAAGCATATGACAAAATTCGAGATCCATTCTTAAGAAAAACTCTTAACAAATTAGGTATACAAAGAATGTACCTCAAAATAATAAGGCCATATGTAACAAGCATACTGATAACCAGCTCAGTGGTGAAAATTTGAAAAATTTTTCTCTAATAGCAGTAACAAGACAAAAGTACATCTCTCATGACTCCTATTCAACATAGTACTGGATGTCCTAGCCAGAGCCATCAGGAAAGAAAACAAAATAAAAGTCATCAGAATTGGAAAGGAAGAAGTAAAATTGGCTCTGTTTGCAGATGTCATAACCTTATGTATAAAAAATCCTAAAAGTACCACCAAAAAACTGTCGATCTAATCATCAAATTTAGTGAAGTTGTAGGATAGAAAATTAGCATACAAAATTATAAGCATTTCTATATACTAACAATAATTATCCAAAAAAGAAACAAAGAAAATAATCCTATTTACCATAGCAACAAAAACAGTGAATACTTTGGAATAAATTCAACCAAAGAGGTAAAAGATCTCTGTACTGAAAACCACAAGACACTAATGAAAGAAATGGAAGAAAATGCAAATAAGCGGGAAGATATCCTATGATCAAGGATTGGAAGAAATAATATTGTTTAAATGCCCATACTACCCCAAACCATCTACAGAATCACAGCAAACGCTATGAAGATTTTAATGGCTTTTTAAAAATAAAAAATAGAGAAAACCATCCTAAAAGTTATATGGAACCATGTAATACTTTAAATAGCCAAAGCAATCCTGAGAAAGAAGAATAAAGCAGAAAGCATCACACTTCCTGATTTCAGATTGTACTACAAAACTATAGTAATTAAAACAGTGTGGTACTAACATAAAAACAGACACATAGACCAATGGAACAGAATTGAGAGCTCAGAAATAAACCCATGTATGTACAATCAACTAATATTTGACAAGGGAACCAAGAACACTCAATGGAGAAAAGACAGTTTCTTTAATAAAATGGTGTGGGTAAAATTGGATATTGTCATGTAATAAAATAACACTAGACCCCTATCTTACACTACTTACAAAAATAATTCAAAATGGATTAAAGAAACCTTTGTGCACTGTTGGTGGGATTGTAAACTGGTACAGCCACTATGGAAAACAATACGGAGATGCCTCAAAAAATTAAAAATAGAACTACCATATGATTCTGCAATTCCACTTCTGGGAATATCCAAAGGAAGCGAAAACACTATGTTGAAGAAATATCTGAACCTTCACTTCATAGTAGCATTGCATACAACAACCAAGGCATGGAAACAACCTAAGTGTCCATTGAAAGATGAATGGATAAAGAAGTAGGATTATAAGTACACACACACACACTGGAATATTATTCACCCTTAAAAAAAGAATGAAGTCCTGCTATTTGCGACAACATGGATGGACCTTGAGGGCATTATACTAAGTGAAATAAGTCAGACAAAGACAAATACTGCATGATCTCACTTATATGTAAATTTTAAAAAAATCATAGTAAAAGAGATTAGATGTGGTTACCAGAGGGGGAAGGTGGGGGATGGAGAAATTGGAGAAAGGTTGCCAAAAGATACAAACTTCTAATTATAAGACAAATAAGTACTAGGGATGTAATGTACAACATGATGACTATGCAGTCATGCATTTCTTAATAACGAGGATACATTTGAGAAATGTGCCATTAGGCAATTTTCCCATTGTACAAACATCATAAAGTGTGCTTACACAAACCTAGATGGTGTATAGCCTACTATGAACCTAAGCTATATGGTACTAATCTTATGTGACCACCATCATATATGTGGTCCATCATTGACCAAAACATTGCTATATAATGCATGACTGTAGTTAAGACTGCTGTATGGTATATTTGAAAGTTGTTAAGAGAGTAGATCCTAAGAGTTCTCATAACAAGATAAAGAAATTTTTCTATTTTTTATATCTATATGTGATGATGGATGTTAACTAAACTTATTTTGGTAATTATTTCATGACATATGCAAGTCAAATCATTATGCTCTACACCTTAAACATACACAGTGCTTTATGTCAATTATATATCAGTAAAACTGGGGGAAAAAAGTCAAACAGGAGAAAATAATAAAAAATGGAAAGGTGTCCTATGGAATGGGAGAAAATATTTGCACCCCATATATCTGATAAGGGGTTAATATCCAAAATACACAAGGAACTCATGCAACTCAATAGGGAAAAACAATCAGATAAAAGGTGGGCAGAGGACCTGAATAGACATTTCTCCAAAGACAAATAAATGACCAATGAGTACATAAAAAGGTGTGGAATATAACTAATAATTAGAGAAATGTAAATCAAAACCACAATGAGATATCACCTCACAGCTGTGAGAAGTACTATCATCAAAAAGACAAGAGGTAAGTGTTGGCGAGTGTATGAAGAAAATTAAATCCTTGTGCACTGTTGATGGGAATGTACATTGGTACAGCCACTATGGAAAACATAGGTTCTTCAAAAAAAACTAAAAACACAACTACTATGGGATTTAGTTAAACCGCTTTGGGTACGTATTTTAAATAATTGAAACCAGACTATTGAAGGAATATCTCCACCTTCACATTTATTGAAGCATTATTCACAGTAGCCAAGATATGGGACCAACCTAAGTGTCCATCAAAGAATGCATGGACAAAGAATATGTGAATATATAGGTGATCTTTAGGTATACATACATACATACATATATAATGTTATTCAGCCATGAGAAATGATAAAGTCCTACCATTTATGACAACACAGATGGTCTTTGAAGACATCATGCTAAGTGAAATGAAAGAGAAAGACAAATACTATATAGTATCACTTATATGTGGAATCTAATATATCAAGTCTGTAGAAACAGAGTATAGTGGTAGTTATCAGGGCCTGGGTAGGCGGGGGAAATGGAGAAATGTTGGTGAAAGAGTACAAGCTTCCATTTAGAGAAAGAATAAATTCTGGGGATTTAATTCACAGTATTGTGAATGTGAATAACAATATTGTACTATATACTTGAAAATTGCTGAGAGTAAATCTTGTGTCCTCACCACAAAAAAGATATGATAATTACGCAACATGACGGAAGTGTGAGCTAACACTACAGTGGTAATTATATTACAATATGTAAATGTGTATAAGATCAACACTTTGTACACCTAAAGTTACAAGTTACACAATGTTATATGTCAATTATATCTCAATAAAGTTGGGAGGAAAAAAGAAATGCTTTAATATATGTGCTTTTATACAATTTGTGTCATGAAGCAGAGTGCTGACCACAATTTTTTACTGAAATAGCACTCTTCTGTTTTATTCAAGCCTGTAGCAATATTAAAAATTGTTTCCGTGTGTGCTTATAAAAGTATGAACATGCAGCACAAATTTATGAACACATTGTTTCAAAAATATGATGATAGAGGTTAAATCACATCAATTACCAACAACTTTTACATGTCTTTACATTGTGTGCAACATTAAGTTCAGAGTGCTGGAAATAGTGATTCACTCTGGCTTCTAGGACTGTTAAATACACCTTTAAAGAGATGTCTTTACAAAATTTAAACCTTGAAGCACAGAGTCCTAAAGATATTGTTTCACTGAATTACAGTATACTGATTAAGCCACACAGCTAGTACAGTTAGAAACAAATTTAAGCATTGTATATACAGAGTGTATAACATGCAGCACAGGTTTCTGAACATAGGGTTTCACAAGAATGTGATGATAATCTAATTCTCACAAATAGTATTGTTAGAAACAACTCATACAGGTGTCTTTACATTGTGAATAGCATGAAGCACAGACTGATTAACAAAATGTTTCAGTGAAATAACGCTATACTGATTCATTCAGGCTGCTAGCGTAGTTAGAAACAACCTTTTTTGAAACTAGTGGCAAAAAAATACATAACAAAAAGCTTACCATTTTAACTGTTTCCAATTATACAGCTCCATAATATTAAGTATATTCATATGGTTGTGCAACTAATGTCCATAAATATTTCATCTTGAAAAACTGAAACTTTATACCCATTAAACATCACTCCCCATTTCTCCCTCCCCTAAACCTTGGCAAAAACTATTCCACTTCTGTTTCAATTAATTTAACCACCCTAGATACTTCATGTTAGTGGAATCATACAGTATTTTCCTTTTTGTAACTGACTTATTTCACTTAACATAATGTTTGAATTTTCTCCATGTTGTAACATGCGCCAGAATTCTTTTTTTCAGGTTGAATAGTATTCTATCGTGTGCATATACCTCATCTTGTATATGCATTTATCCATTGACAGGCACTTTGCTTGCTTCTAACTTTTGACTTTTATGAAAAGTACTGCTATTTTAAGGGGTGTGCAAATATCCCCTCAATTTCTTACATTCAATTCTTTTGGATGTATGCTGAGAAGTGAAATTGCTGCGTCATATGATACATCTATTTTTAATTTTTTGAGGAATGTTTATACTGTTTTCCATATTGACTCCAACAATGAACCTTTCCATCAACAGTGTATAAGGGATCATATTTCTCCACCTCTTCCCCAACACTTATTTCCTGTTTTTTCTTTTCTTGAGCAAGATTAGCCCTGAGCTAACATCTGTCCCAATCTTTCTCTATTTTATATGTGGGTCACTGCCACAGCATAGCTGACAAGTAGTATATGTCCACGCCCAGTATCTAAACCTGTGGACCCAGGCTGCCAGAGCAGAGCATGCCCAACTTAACCACTAGGCTATGGGGCCAGCCCCTTCTGTTTGTTTTTTAATAGTAGCCATCCTAAGTATTCTAAGGTGATATCCATTGTGGTTTGACTTGTGTTTCCTTGATTATTAGTAATGTTGAGAATCTTTTCATATACTTGTTGTTTATGTGTATATCCTCTTTGGAGGAAAGTGTATTCAAGTCCTTTGTACATTTTAATCGGATTGTTTTGTTGTTGTTCTTGAGTTTTTGGATTCTTTACATATTCTGGATGTTAACCTCTTGACATATATATGATATGCAAGTGGTCTATCTTATTTTATAAATTGCCTTTTCGCTCTGTTGACTGTGTCCTTTAATGTACAAAACAGTTTTCAATTTTGATGCAATCCAGTTTCTGTACTTTTGTTGACTGTGATTTTGGTGTGATGTCCAAATCCTTTACAAATACAGTGCCATGAAGATTTTCTACTATGTTTTCTTTGAATATTTTATAGGTTTAGATCTTTGTTCCATTTTTAGTTAACTTTCATATATTGTGTGAAATAAAAATACAACTTCATTTATTTGCATGTGGATATCCAGTTTTCCCAACACTATTTGTTGAAGTAAAAGTTTTTCCCCAATTGAATGGTCTTGGCAACTTAGGTAAAAATTACTTGACAATATGTGAAAGAGTTTATTTCTAGGTTTTCTATTCTGTGTCATTGATATTTGTGCCTGTCTTTATGCCAGTGCCATACTGTTTTATTAATGTAGCTTTGTAATACATTTTGAAATCATGAAGTGTGAGACCTCCAACTCTGTTCTTATTTTTCAGATTGTTTTCTTAATGATATTAATTTTCCATTGCAAGAACAAGGTATGTCTAAGCAATTATTTGTGTGTTCTTTCAGCAATGTTTTGTAGTTTTCAGTGTAAAAGTCTTTCATCTCTTTGGTTAAGTTTACATCCACGTATTTGTGTCTTTAATGTTATAGTAAATGATATTATTTTCTTAAATTCCTCATTGTTAGTGTATAGAAACAAAACTGATTTTTGGAGTGGATTTTTTTTTTATCCTGCAACTGCCTAATTCATTCATTAGTTCTAAGAGAACTTTTGCTGTTGTTGTTCAATCTTAAGATTTTATACATCTAATATCATGTCTGTTTACAGAGATAATTTTACTTTTTTAAACAGCTTTACTGACGTAGAATTCACATACCATACAATTCACCCATTTAAAGTGTAGGTATATTTGGTATGTTACATTAACTTTTTTTAATGTGGTAAAACATATACAACAGAAAAGTTGCTATTTTAACCATTTTAAGTGTATAATTAAGTGGCATTAATTATAGTCACAATGTTGTGCAACCATCACCACCACCTATGTCCAAAACTTTGCCATCATCCCAAACAGAAGTTCTGTACCCATTGAACAGTAATTCCACATTCCTCTCTCTAAATTTAGATGCATTTTAATTTCTTTTTCTTGCCTAATTTGTCTGGCTACAGCTTCAATATTATACTGAATAGAAGTGGTGAAAGTGGGTATTTTTGTTTTCTTCCTTATATTAGAGAAAAAGCTTTCAGTCTTTCACCATTGAGTACAGTGTTAGAGGTGAGCTTTTCATATATGGACTTTATTACGTTGAAGTAGTTTCCTTCTATTCCAAGTTTGATGAATGTTTGTATTAAGAAAGAGTGCTGAATTTTGTCAAATGTTTTTTCTGCATCAATTGAAATCATCATGTGATTTTTTCCCATTCATTTTGTTACTGTGGTGTATTACATTAATAAATTTTCCTATGTGGAAATATCCTTGCATTTCAAGATGAAACACCATTTTCTGTTTCATTAAAAGGTGTTTCCTTTTAATGTGTGGATGAATTCTATTTTCTAGCATTTTGTCGAAGGTTTTTGCATCAATAGTCATCAGGGATATTGTTCGATAGTTTTGTTTCGTTATTTTCATGTAATATTACTTTCTGGAGTTAGTATCTGGGTAATGCTGGCCTCATAAAATGAGTTTTGAAGTATTCCAACCACTTAAAGATTTGGAATAGGTTGAGGAAGATTGGTGTTAATTCTTCCTTAAGTGTTTGGTAGAATTCTCCACTGAAGCCATGTAGTCCTGAGATTTAGTTTTATTGGGAAAGTTTTCAGTACTGATTCAAACTTCTTACTAGTTACAGACTTGTTCATATATTTATGTCTTCAGGATTCAGTCTTGGTAAGTTGTGTTTCTAAGAATGCACCCCTTTTATCTAAGGTATTTAATGTCTTATGCAATTTTCACAGTACTTTATTCTAACGTACTTTATTGATGTAAAAAAGATAGTACTATCCCTTCTTTCATTTCTCACTTAAGTAATTTGAGTGTTCTCTCTTTTTTATTTCTTAAATTAACTAAAGGTTTTAAAATTTTGTTGATCTTGTACCAACTTTTGATTTCATGGATTTTTTCTATTATTTTAATCTCTATTTTACTTTTCTGTGATCTAATCTTTATTATGTTTTTCTTCTGCTCAATTTGAATTTGGTTTGTTCTTCTTTCTCTAGTTTCTTGGCGTATAATGTTTGATTGTTGGCTTGAGGCCTTTCTTCTTTTATTTTATTTTTTTGGTAGACTGGCTCTGAGCTAACATCTGTTGTGAATCTTTTTTTCTCTTCTTCTCCCCAAAGCTCCCCAGTACATAGTTGTATATTCTAGTTATAGGTCCCTCTAGCTGTGCTGTGTGGGATGCCGCTTCAGCGTGACTTGATGAGCTGTGTTAGGTCCACACCCAGGATCCAAACCAGTGAAACCCCAAGCTTTGGAAGTGGAGCATGTGAATTTAACCACTTGGCCATGGTGCTGGCCCCATAGGATTTAAAAAAAATTTTGCAAAGAATATCGTTGGTATTTTGATGGAAATTGTGTTACTCTATAGATGGCTTTGGGTAGTACAGACATTTTTACAATATTACTTCAATCCATGAACACAGACTATCTTTCCATTTATTTGTGTCCTTTGATTTCTGTCAACAAAATCTTGCAGTTTTCATTGTACAGATCTTTCACTTTATTGGTTAAATATATTCCTTGGCATTTTACTGTTTTTGATGCTATTATGAATAAGATACTTCTCTTTATTCCTTTTTTAGATGTTTCATTATTAGTATGTAGAAATGCAATTGATTTCTGTATTTTGATTTTATATCATGCAACTTTACTGAAACTGTTGTTTAATTCCAAGAGTTTTTGGTTGAGTCTTTGTGATTGTCTATATATCTAATCCTATCATCTGCAAAAAGTGACAACTTTACTTCTTCCTTTCCAGTTTGGATGCCTTGTATTTCTTTGTCTTTCTTAATTGCTCTATTTAAGATTTCCAGTACTATATTAAATAACTGTGGTGAGAATGGGCATCCTTGTGTTGTTTCTGATCTTAGAGAAAAAGCTTTCAATTTTTCTCCATTGAGTACAATGTTTGCTGTGGATGTGCCATATATGAGGTATATTCCTTCAACACCCAATCTGTTAAGTATTTTTATGATGAAAGGATGTTATATTTTGTCAAATGCTTTTTTTGCATCTATTGAAATGATCATGTGATTTTTATATTTCATTCTACAGTTGTGTGTTACTTAATGATGGGGATACATTCTGAGAAATGTGTTCTTAGGCAATGGTGTCATTGTGCAAACATAGAGTGTGCTTACACAAACCTAGATGGTATAGCCTATTACTATAGCTACACTTTTATATGACTGGCACAACAGTAGGTTTGTTTACACCAGCATCACTAAAAACATGTGAGTAATGTGTTATGCTACAACATTATTATGGCTACAACATCACTAAGAAATAGAAATTTTTCAGCTTCATTATAATTTTATGGGACTACTGTTGTATATACAGTCCATAATTGACTAAAACATTGTTATGCAGCACATGACTGATTAATGTAATGTATTACATTTGTTGCTTTGTGTATGTTGAGCCATCTTTGCATCCCAGGCATAAATCCCACTTGGTCATGGCATATATTCATGTTAATTTTCCTGAATTCAAATTGCTAATATTCTTCTGAGAGTTTTTTCATCTATATTCATCTAGGATATTGGTCTACAGATTTCTTTTCTTGTGATATCTTTATCTGGTTTTGGTATCAAGGTAAGGTTGGCCTCATAGAATGAGTTTGAAATAGCCAAAGCAATCCTGAGAAAGCAGGAAAAGCCAGAGTTTTTACAATTTCTGATTTCAAATTATGTTACAAAGTTCTAGTAATTAAACGTATGATACTGGCATAAAAATAGGCACACAAAACAAAGTAACAGAATAGAAAGCCAAGAATCAACCCCCCACATATATGGTCAACTAGTATTTGACAAGGGAATCAAGAACACCCAATGGGGAAGGGATAGTTCTTTTAATAAATGGTGTTGGGATGACTGGATAAACACGTGCAGACCAGTGGCATTGGACCCCTATCTTATACCACTTACAAATAGTAACACAAATTAGATCAAATACTTAACATAAAACTTGATAATATAACACTAATAGAAGAAAATGTAGGGAAGTTCCACTTTGGTCTTGGCAATATTTTTATGGCTATGACACCAAAGTGCAAACAACAAAAGCAAAAATCAACAAACGATATTCTGTTTAACTTAAAAATCTTCTTAACAGAAAAAGAAACAATTGACAAAATAAAAAGGCAACCTACAGAATAGGAGAAAAATTTCACAAACCATGTATTGGATAAGGGGTTAACACAAAATATATACAGAACACATACAATTAAATAATAAAAAAATTTAAAATGGGCAGAAAAACTAAATAGACACTTTATAGAAGACATCCAAATAGGAAAGAGTTACATGAAAAGATTCTCAAAATCACTGATCATCACAGAAATACAAGTAAAAACCACATAAGATATCATGTCACACCTGTTAGAATGGCTATCATCAAGAAGACAAGAGATAACAAATGTCAGTTAAGATGTGGAGAAAAGAGAACAACTGTGCACAATTGGTGAGAATGCAAATTGGTTCAACCAATATAGAAAAACAATATGGAGGATCATCATAAAATTAAAAATAGATCTTTTATGATCCATAAATTCCACTTCTGAGTATATACCTAAAGGATATATATATATATATGGATATAAAATGGATGCTATATATTATATATATATACTGGAATTTTAGCCTTGAGAAAAAAGGACATCCTGTCCTTTGTGACAACATGGATGGAACTTAAAGATATTATACTAAGTGAGATGTTAGGCAGAAAAAGACAAATACTGTATTGTATCACTTATATGTAGAATCTAAAAAAGCCAAAATTGTTAAAACAGAGAGCAAAATGGTGCTTACCAGGAGATGAGGGTGAGGGCATAGGACAGATGTTTAGAGGTACAAACTTACAATGAGTATAAATGAGCCCTAGGAATCTAATGTACAGTATGGTGAACATAGTCAATAATATTGTATTATAACCATCAAACTTGCTAAGAGACTAGAACGTAACTTTTCTAACCACCAAAAGGAAACTATAATATAAACAGGTGCCAAATTATTGCTGCAATGGCAATCATATTACTATATATAAATGTATCAAGTTAACGTGTTGTACACCTTAAATTTACATGATATTATATGTCAATGGTATTTCAATTTAAAAAAACAAAAAAATTTGAAAAGGACAAAGATTCTCACTCTTACCACTTCTTTTCAGCATAGTCCTGGAAGTCCTACACAGAGCAATTAGGCAAAAAAGAAATAAAGACATTCAAATCAGAAAAGAAGTAAAATTATTACTGTTTGCACATGACATGAGAGTTATGTAGTAAACCTTAAAGAATCAACAAAAACCTGTTAGAATACATGAATTTAGTAAAGTTGCAAGATAAAAATCAATATACGAAAATTACTTGCATTTCTATAAACTATAAATGAACTATCTGAAAAAGAAGTTAACCACCTCACTTACAATAGCATTAAAAAGATTAAAATAGGAATGAATTTAATAAGATAAAATACTTTTCATACTTCAAACTATAAAGTATTGATGAAAGAAATTCAAGGAGACACAAAGTAATGGATAGACATCTCATGTTTTTGGATTGGGAAAATTAATATTGTTAAAATATCCATACTACCCAATGTGATCGTTAGATTCAATGCTATCCCTATCAAAATCCCAATTGTCTTTTTTGCAGAAATCGAAAAAAAATCCTAAAATTCCATATGGAACTATGAAAGACCCAAAATAGCCAAAGCAATCCTCAGAAAGAAGAACAAAACTGAAGGCATCACATTTCCGAATAACAAATGTTATTACAAAGCTACTGCAATTACAACAGTATGGTACTGGCATAATGACAGACATACAAAATGAATGGAACAGAATAGAAAGCCCAGGAATAAACTAATGCATATACAGTCAACTAATCTTTTACAAGTAAGCCCAGGATACACAATGTGGAAAGGGTTGTGTCTTTGACAAATGGTATTTTGGAAAGGTGGACATCTGTAGGCAAAACAAAATGTGAATTGGACCCCTACCTTACATGACAACCAAAATCAATTCAAAATGTATTCAAGACTTAAACAAAAGACCTAAAAATCTTAGAAGGAAACGTAGGGGTAAACCTCTTGACATAAGACTTGGCAATAATTTCTTGGATATGAGATCAAAAGCACAGACAAGAAATCAAACGTAGACAAGTGGGACTACATCAAACTAAAAACCTTACGTACTACAAAGAAAGTAATCAACAGAGTGAAAAGAAAATCTATGCAGGGAGAAAATATTTGCAAACTATATATTTGATGAGTTTAATATTCAAAATATATCTGAACTCCTACAACTTAATTGTAAAAGAACAAATAATCTGATTTAAAAATGGGGAAAGGCTTTGAATAGATGTTTCTGCAGAGAAGACATAAAAATTTTCAACAGATATATTAAAAGTGCTCAATCCCAATAATCATTAAGAAAATGCCAATCAAAACCATAGTGAAATACCCCTTCACATCTATTAAAATGGTTATTATCTTAAAAAAGAAGTATTGTAAAAGATATGGAGGAGCTGGAACACTTGTACACTGTTAGTAGAAAGGTAAAATGGTTCAATCACTATGGAAAGCAGTATGGAAGTTCCTCAAAATTTAAAAACGGCGTTGTTATATGATATAGCATTTCTACTTCTAGGTAATTTTCCAGAAGAATTGAAATCAGGACTTTGAAGAGATATATGCCTTCTCATGCTCATTGCTGCATCATTTGCTATAGCTAAGATTTAGAAACAACCAAGATGTCCATTACAAATGAATGGATAAGAAAACATACGCATATGATGAATGAATATTATTCAGTCATGAAAAGTAAAGTGTGTTATATGTGGTGATATGAACATGGAGAACATTATGCTAAGTGAAATAAGCCAGCCATAGAAGGACAAATATCACATGATTCCACTTATATCAGCTATCCAAAAATAGCCAAACTCACAGAAGCAGAAAGTAAGAGAGCAGTTGCCAGGGGCTCAAGAGAGGGGGAAATGGGGAGTTGCCATTCAGTGGGTATAAAGTTACAGTTATACAAGATAAAGAAGTTCCAGGGATACGCTGTTCAGCATTGTGTCTTTAGGTAAGAATACTGTACTGTACACAAAATTCTAACGGAGTAGATCTCATGTTATCTCTTCTTATCACAATTAAAAAAAAAAAACTAGGGTTGTTAGAAATGACTTGACACATGTGCCTTCACAGGTTGTATAAAATGTAGCACAGAGTACTGAACATATTTTTTTTCTGAAGTACCAGCATGCTGATTCATTCAAAGTTGTGTCAGAAAAAAAATTTACACTGTTCTTTAGAGAGTACATAACATGTTCTGAACACTGTTTCACTTTAATAACTGATTGTACTGATTAATTCAGGCTTCTTTCACTGCTTTAAGCTTATTTTATACCTGAGGCTTTACATACTTTATGACTTGCAACCCAGATTGCTGAGCACAATATTTAACTAAATTCACACTGCATTGTTTCATTCACTCAACTAGCACTGTAAGAACCAACTTTTACACATGTGCCTTAGGAGGAATAACATGATGAGTTTGCAAAGCAGAGTGTTTTGGTGAAATAGCACTATAATGTTTAATTCACTATTAGAATCACCTTTTACATGTGCCTCTACAGGGTGTATAATATACAGCCCAGATTACTGAACACTGTGTGCCGCTTTAATAGAAATATTCTGATTTGTTCAACTTGTTAGAATCATTTTCTATACATGTGTTTTATAGAATATATTTACAGAATGTATTACATTCAGGACAGTGTTGAGCAATGTATATATATATATATATATATATACACACACATATGTATTCATATATATATGAATGAATATGAGTCTATCTATATATAATAGATTTTATATTATAAATAATATTTATATATATTCACTCATATTCATTCATCGCTAGCACTGTTAGAAACAAGTAGTCCTTAAATGACTTTATGGAGTGTATAACATGAGGCAAAGAGGGTTGAACACACTGTTTAGCTGAAATGGCTGGATACTGAATTCAGTGATGATGATAACGCTGTTAGAATTTACTTTTACACATATACCCTACACTGTGGCTAACACACAGACTGATTGCTGAAAAACAGTTTCACTGAAATGGCATTATAGTGAGCCAATCAGGCAGCTAGCAGTTTCAGAAAATATATTTTACATGTGCTATTACATAGTGTACAATATACAAATCAGAACACTTACAAACTGTTTAACTGTAGTAGCAATATCTCAATTTATTCCAACAAATAGCATTGTAAGGAAGACAATTTACTCAAGTTACTTTCAAAGTATATAATATGCAGCCCAGAGGTTTGAAAACAATTTTTTCACAGAAATTGTACTATATTGATTTATAAAAACAGCTAGCACTTTAGAAACATTTTTTACAAACCTGAATTTTAAAAGTGTATAACGTGGTACACAGTTGTGAACATATTGTTTCACGGAAACAACACAGCACTAATTAATTTACACCAGAAGCATGGTAAAAAGAAAAACAAGTAACCGTTACACATGTGACTTTACAGAGTGTATACCATGAAGCATAAATATATGAAAACAGAAATTCGCTGAAATAGCACTATATTGATTTACTCACAGAGCTAGCACCATTAAAAAAACCTTTTGTAAGTATGCCTTTATATCATGCAAAAAAGGGTGATGGAAACAGTGTTTCAGTGAAATAAAATGATAGAGATTCATACACAGATATATTACTGCTATAATCTCCTTTCCTAACTTTCATTTACAGAATGTATGTTATGCCACACACATTGATGAACAATTTAAAAAGTTAGATATAACTTTCACATATGTGGACTATATTTTTTGCTCCTTTCATAGAGTGCTGAATATGATGTTTCACTGAGATAGTACTCTACCAAATCATTTATGAAACTAGCACCTTGGAAAAGTCTTTTACGACTTCATCTTTACAGAGTGTATAACACAGAGAACAGGTAACATGATACAGAATATAACTTACACATGTGACATTACCAAGTCTGTAACATGCACCACAGAATGCTGAACAGTGTTTCACAGGT
Source organism: Equus asinus (assembly GCF_041296235.1). Lineage (NCBI taxonomy): Eukaryota > Metazoa > Chordata > Mammalia > Perissodactyla > Equidae > Equus > Equus asinus. The sequence continues at coordinate 37,793 of NW_027224799.1, forward strand.
GTAACAGTATAATGATTCATCTTCACATATAGCAATGTAGAAATTCCTTTTACACATATCTCTTTGCAGAGAGTATAATAAAGGACACGGATTCCCAAAAAATTGTTTCACTGAAATAGCATCATATTGATTTATTTGTGTAGATGGTATTTTTAGAAACAACCTTTAAACTGTGACTTTATAGTGAGTATAACTTTCCACACAGTGCCGAACAAAATATTTAATTTACATAGGACTATATTGATTTACTCTCATAGCTAGTAATGTTCAAACACATTTTATTTTATTCTTTTAAGGTATGCTTTTTGGTGAGGAAGACTGGCCCTGAGCTAACATGTGTCGCCAATCTTCCTCTTCCCCCCCCAAAGCCTCACTACATAGCTGTATATCCTAGTTGTAAGTCATTCTACTCATTCTAGTTCTTCTTTGTGGGATACTGCCACAGCATGGCTTGATGAGTGGTGTGTAGGTCTATGCACTGGATCTGAACCAGCTAACCCCAGGCTGCCAAATCAGAGCATACAAACTTAACCACTTGGCCACAGGGCCAGCCCCCACATTTTATTTCTATTTATTTTTTCCAGTTTATTAAGATATAATTGGCATATAACATTGTATAAGTTAAGGTGTACAGCCTAATGATTATATATATATGTATTATTACCACACTATAAACTTCAATTATCCATTATGCAACAAAAAAATTGCAAGGCATGCAAAGAAATAGGAAAGTATGGCTCATTCAAAGGGGAAAAAAACTAGAGCAACAGAAACTGTCCCTGATAGATACCAGATGTCAGATTTACTTGACAAAGACACTAAAATAACTGTCAAAATTACTCACAGAACTATATAAAGACCTGAAGAAAGCAAAGAAGATAATTATTAACACAATGGAAATATCAGTGAAATGATAGAAAACATAAAATGAAACAAAATGGAAACTCTGAGGACAAAAGTACAAACACTTAAATGGAATTTCACTAGAGGGATTCAAAAGCAGATTTCAGTATGCAGGAGAAATAGAAAATGTAAAGATTAGAGAACTGAAATTATTAAGCCTGAGGAATATGAAGAAAGAAATATTGAACAAAATTAAACACAGGTTCTGGTTCCATCATGGTGACATGAGAGGACCCTGAACTCACCTCCTCCCATGGACACACTGAATCTACAGGTGTATACAGAACAATGAGTTATGAAAGAAACCCAAATACAAGCTGTGACTCCTACACATTGGTCAAACCAAAAAAACTCCACATCAAAATGGATAGAGAGGCTGAGGCACAATCTTTCCATAAATCCCATCCCCAGTGCAGTGGCACAAAATTGAAAGGGAATTCACAACAGCCAGCTTCTCTCTGAGTATCCGAGGATTAGAACCCCACATCTATCACCCCAACTTTTAAGTCTTGCACCTGAGAGATGGAACCCCACAACAGCTAGCTCTGAAAGCCAATAGGGCAGACATCCATGAGACCCACAAGTCTATAACAAATGAAGAAATAGTTCTTAAGGCTTGCACAGACTTTCTGTGGCAACTTCCCCAAGGCACACAGCAGAGGGAGCTGAATGAAATGCACCAAGTCTTTCTGTCAAAGAGGTTTTATGCTTCACGCTTTTAAAATCTTCAACATGAGGGGAAGGCGTCTAATTTAAAACACTTCTAGGGACCTACAGAAATACTCTCCAAGAACCAGGGAGGCCAGTGTGTTTCATCTTTATGCTCTCCCCCTGCCTTGTTCCAGGTCCATGATAATTCTCAGAAAGAAGCTTGTGCATATGTCTAAGGACCCAATTTTTGCAACTACTGGCCAGGAAATGGCCCTTCATAGCCTGGCTATCATATCCAGCGGGGCTTATATTTGTGGATCCCATAGGACTGTTTCAAACATAGAAAGAATTCTTACCCAGCTAGTTCCCAGGGGTAAGGAGCAGAGGCAGCCAACTGAAACACACTCAGTCTTTGTGTGAAATAGACCTATTTGCTTATCTTAAAGCTTTGGCAGGAGGAACAATTTCTAATTTAAGACATGTCAGTAAGCCTAATGCAATAGGCCTTCTGACAGGATTTGGCACCTACTCAACTACTGGGAGCTATTAAAAGATAATAGACTGCTTGGATAAGCACAAAGACTTGAGAGGAAACCAAGAGCTGAGGCAGGTTTGAATGCAAGGTTCATCTCCTATAAGAAGCCACTCCTTCAAGACTAGGAGAGGTAGTTGTTTCATCTACTGTATAGAAATCAACAGAGTCAAGCAAAATGAGAAAATAGAGGAATATGTTCAAACAAAAGAGTGAGATAAAACCTCAGAAAAAACCTTAGTGAAGCAGAGATAAGTAATCTGGTAAAGCCTTCAAAGTAATCGTCATAAGATCCTCACCAAACTGGTGAGAAGAATAGATGAACACAGTGGGAACTTAAACAAAGACGTGGGAGATATAATAAAGTACCAAATAGAAGTCACAGAGGTGAAGAATACAATATCTGAACTGAAAAATACACTAGAAATTTTCAACAACACACTAGATGAAGCAGAAGACAAGATGTGTTGACTCAAAGACAAGGCAGTGACACTTACCCAATCATTGCAGCAAAAAGAAGAAAAGAATTTTTAAAAAGTGAAGGGACTTATGGGGCAACATCAAACAAACCAACATTTGCATCATAGGTTTCCAAGAAATAGAAGAGAGAATGGAACAGAAATCCTATTTGAAGCAATAATAGCTAAAAACTTCCCTAACCAGGGGAAGGAAACAGACATCCAGATGCAGGAATCTCAGAGTTCCAAATAAAAGGAATCCAAAGAGACACACACCAAGATACAATATAAATAAAATGTCAAAAGTTAAAGACAGGGAGAAAATATTAAAAGCACCAAAAAAGAAACATCTTGCTACATACAAGGGAATCCCATAAGACTATGAGCAGACTTTTGCAGAAACTTTGCAGGGCAGAAAGGAGTGGCACAATATATTAAAAGTGCTGAAAGAAAATACCTCCAACTAAGAATACTCTATCTGGCAAAGTTAGCATTCAGAAGTGAATAAGAGATTTTGTTTTCCAGACAGGCAAATGCTAAAGGAGTTCATCACCACTAAACCAATCTTACAAGAAATGTTAAAGGTGTTTCTTCAAGTTGAATAAAAAGAGCACTAATTAGAAGCATAAACACATATGAAAGAATAAATTTCATGGAAAGGTAAATATATGGTAAAGCTAGTGAATTTTATTACTTATAAAGCTAATATGAAGGTTAAAAGACAAATGTAGTAAAAATAACTATGATTACAACAATTAGTTAAGGGATACAAAAGATGAAACAATGCAAAATATGACACGAACAACACAAAATGAGGGGAGAGTGAGTAATGTTGAATTTACAATGAGATCAAACTTTAGTTGTTATCAACTTAAAATAGACTATTATAGATATAAGCTGTTAGATGTAAACCTTAAGGCAACCACAAAGCAAAATCCTATAGTAAATATACAAAAGATAAAGAGAAATAAATATAAGCATACCACTAAAGAAAGTCATTAAACCACAAAGGAAGAAAGTAAGAGAAGAAGAAAGGAACAGAGAGGAACTACCAAAACAGCCAGAAAACATGTAACAAAATGACAATATGCACATATTTATCAATAATTACTTTAAATGTAAATAAACCAGGTACTCCAATTAAAAGACAGAGTCGTTGAGGGACATAAAAAGAAGACCCATCTATATGTTGCTCTCCAGAGACTCATGTCAGATGTAAGCATACACACAGACTGAAAGTAAAGGGATGGAAAAAGATATTCTATGCAAATGGAAACCAAAAGAAAGCTGGAGTAGCTATACTTATATCCAACAAAATAGACTTTAAAACAAAGACTATAATAAGAGAGGAAGGGCATTATTTGATGATGAAGGAGTCAATCAAACAAAAGGATATAACATTGATAAATATTTGTGCACTCAACACCGGATCACCTAAACATATAAAGGAAATATTAACAGACATAAAGTAGAAATAGACAGCAATACAATAACAGTAAGACATTTTTCATTTGTTTTTTTTTTTTTTTGAGGAAGCTTAGCCTTGAGCTAACTACTGCCAGTCCTCCTCTTTTTGCTGAGGAAGCCTGTCCCTGAGCTAACATCCATGCCCATCTTCCTCTACTTTATATGTGGGATGCCTATCACAGCATGGCATGCCAAGGGGTGCCATGTCTGCACCCAGGATCCAAACCAGCAAACCCCAGTCTGCTGAGAAGCGGAACCTGCGAACTTAACCAATGTGCCACTGGGCTGGCCCCACAGTAAGATGCTTTAATATCCCACTTTCACTAATGGATAGATCATCCAGGCAGAAATCAATAAGGAAACACTGACCTTAAACAACACTTTAGTCCAGATCAATTTAACAGACATTTATAGATCATTCAATCCAAAGCAACAGAATACACATTATTCTCAAGTGAACAAGAAACATTCTCCAGGATAGATTATATACTAGGCCAAAAAACAAGTCTTAAATCGAAGGAAGATTAAAATAATATCAGAGATGGTTTCTGACCATAATAGTATAAATATAGAAATCACTTACAAGAAGAAAACTAAAAAATTCAGATATACATGGAGATTAAACATACTTCTGAACAACAAATGGCCCGAAAAAGAACAATAAAAAATCACCTTGGGACAACAAAGAAACAACCCACCAATTGGGAGAAAATATTTGCAAATCATACATCTGACAAGGGGTTAATCTTCATAATATACAAAGAACTCACACAAATCAACAATAAAAAAGCAAACAAACTGATCAAAAAGTAGGCAGAGGAGATGAACAGACATTTTTCCAAAGAAGAGATACAGATGGTCAATAAACATATGAAAAGATGTTCAACATCACTAATCATCAGGGAAATGCATATTAAAAATTACGCTAAGATACCCCCTTACACCTGTTAAAATGGCTATAATCACTAAGACTAAAAGTAAATGTTGGTGAGGGTGTGGAGAGAAGGAAACGCTCATACACTGCTGGTAGGAATGCAAACTGGTGCAACCACAATGAAAAACAGTATGGAGCGTCCTCAAAAAACTAAAATAGACCTACCATATGACCCAGATATCCCACTACTGGGTATCTACCCAAACAATTTGAAATCAACAATCCAAAGTAACACATGCAACATTATGTTCTTTGCAGCACTATTCACAACAGCCAGGACATGGAAGCAACCCAAGTGCCCATCGACTGATGACTGGATAAAGAAGATGTGGTATATATATATATATATATATATACACACAATGGAATACTACTCAATCAGGAAAAATGACAAATTCATCCCATTTGCAATAACATGGAAGGACCTGGGGGAATTATGCTAAGCGAAATAAGCCAGTCTGAGAAAGACAAACACCAGATGATTTCACTCATATGTGAAATATAAACAAGTACTGGGACAAAGAAAACAGTTCAGTGGTTACCAGGGGAAGAGGGGTAGGGAGGGCACTGGGGGTGAAGGGAAGTACTTACGTCGTGACAGTCAAGAAATAATGTACAACTGAAATCTCACATTGATGTAAACTATTATGAATTCAACAAAAAAGAAAGAGAAAAAAATTACCTTGAGACAAATGAAAATGGAAACACAATATACCAAAGCTTATGGGCTGCAGCAAAAAGAGTTTTAAGGGGAAAGTTCATAGCAATAAATGCCTCCTTCAAGAAACAAGAAAAAACTCAAGCAACATAACTTGACGCTTCAAGGAAGTATGAGAATAAAAATGAAAAAGCCCAGAGTTAGTAGAAGGAAGAAAATCACAAAGATCAGAGTGAAAATAAATAAAATAGAGACTAAAACGACAATGGAAAGATCAATGAAAGTAACAGTTGGTTCTTTAAAAAGATAAACGAAATTGACAGACCTTTAGCTAGACTAACCAAGAAAAAAGAGAACTCAAATAAATAAAATCAGGAATGAAAGAGGAGATGCTACAACTGGCCACATAAATACAAAGTTTCATAAGAGACTACTATGAATAAGTATACATCAAAAATTTGACAACCTTAGAAGAAATGGATAAATTCCTAGAAACATACACCTTACCAAGACCAAATCATAATGAAATAGAAAATCTGAACAGACTGATTATGGGTAATGAGATTGAATCAGTAATTAAAACCTCCAAACAAAATCTAGGACCAGATGGTTTCACTGGTGAATTCTACCAAACATTTAAGGAAGAATTAATACCAATCGTTCTCGAACTCTTTCAAAAATTGAAGAGGAAGAAACACTTTCAAATTCATTTTACAAAGCTAGCATTACTGTGATACCAAAAACAGAGAAGACACCACAAGAAAAGAAAATTACAGGCCAATATTTCTGATGAGCTTAGAAGGAAAATCCTCAACAAAATATTAGCAAACCAAATTCAACAAAACATTAAAAGGATCGTACACCATGATGAAGTTGGGTTTAGTCCAGGGATGTAAGGATGGTTCAAAATCAGCAAACCAGTCAATGTGATATACCATCCTAACAAAATGAAAGATAAAAGTTATATGATCACCTCAATAGATGCTGAGAAGGAATTTGACAAAATTCAACAACCATTTATGATAAAAACTCTCCACAAAGTGAGTATAGCTGGAAATAACATCAATGTAAAAATCATATATGATAAGCTCACAGCTAAAATAATACTCAATGCAGAAAAATTGAAAGCTTTTCCTCTAAGATCAGGAACAAAGCAAGTGTGCCTATTCTCACCACTTTTATTCAACATAGTACTGGAAGTCCTAACCAGAGTAATTGGGCAAGAAAAATAAGCAAATGGCATCCAAATCAGAAAGAGAAAAGTAAAATTGTCACTATTTCCAAATGACATGATGTTATATATGGAAAACCCTGAAGACTCCCCGAAAAAGCTGTTATAACTAATAATTAAGTAAAGTTGCAGGACGCAAATTCAGTATACAGATTTTTATCTCTTGCAATTCTATACACTAATAACAAACTATCAGAAAGAGCAATTTAAAAAATCTCATTTTAAATCTAAAGGAATAAATTAGCTACAAAGGAATTTATCCAAGAAGGTGAAAGACCTGTACACTGAAAGCTATAGATCATGGATGAATGAAATTGAAAAAGACAGAAATAAATGGAAAAATATTATGTGCTCATGGATTGGAAGAATCAATATTGTTAAAAATTCCATACTACTCAAAAAAATATGCAGATGCATTACAATCCCCGTCCAAGTTCCAAGAGCATTTTTCACATATATAGACCAAACAGTCCTAACATTTGTATTAAACCACAAAAGACCCCAACTAACTAAAGCAATCTTGAGAAAGAATTACAAAACGGAAAGCATCATGCTCCCTGATTTCAAAAAATATTGCAAAGATATAGTAATGAAAACAATATGGTATTGCCAAACAAAACAGATATATAGGTCAATGGAATAGAAGAAAGAGGCCAGAAATAAACTCACACCTATATGGTCACTTAATTTATGACAAGGAAGCCAAGAATATACAATGAGAAAATATCACTCTTTTCAACAAATGGTGTGGGGAAAACTGGACAGTCACATGCAAGAGAATGAAACTGGAGCACTATCTTACACCATACACAAAAATTAACTCAAAATGGATCAAAGACTCAAATTTAAGACCTTAAGACTCCTAAAAGAAAAGATAGACAGTAATCTGACTGACACTAGTCTTGGCAATTAGTTTTTTGGTTTGACGCCAAAAGCACAGACAACAAAAGTAAAAAAAAAGAGTGGGACTACGTAAAAGTAAAAACCTTTTGCACAGCAAACAAAACCATCAACAAAATTAAAAGACAACCTATCAAATGGGAGAAATTTTTGCAAGTTGTATCTCTGATAAGGAGTTAATATCCAAATTATATTAAGAAACTCATACAACTCCATAACAAAAATCCAAACAATTTGATTAAAAGATGTGCAGAGGGTCTGTCTGAGTCCAGTATAATTCTAATTCTGTGAAACATTGTCCTTATTACTCTGTGCTTCAGGTTTTAAATAATGTAAAGAACATTTTCACAGGAGTAGTTTTATAGTTTGTATAATATGAGGCAAAATGTGCTGAACACAGTGTTTCATTGAAATAGTAGAATCTGATTCATTTACACAGCTACCACTCTTAGAAATATTTTTTAAAGTGTGCTTTTACAGAATAAAAGGTATTTTAACAGTAGGTATTTCACACAGCTGTCATGGTACACAGTAACACTATGTTTCATGGATCAGTATAGTGCTATATAGTGAAACACTGTGTTCAGAACTCTGTGCTGCATGTTATTTACTCTGAGAAGAAATGTGTAACAATTTTTTTAACAGTGTAGCTGTGTGAATTAATTAGCATGCTCCTTCTTTAGTGAAACACCTTGTTCATACTCTGTGCTGCATTTTATCCAATCTGAGAAGCACATATGTAAAATTATGTCTAAAAGTGCAGATTCTTAAAAGAATAGGAATACTATTTCAGTGACATTTTGTTTATCACTTTGTGCTGCATGTTATACATTTTGTAAGTAAATATACTTAGTTTTCTAACAGTGATATTTGTGTGAATATCCTGTATCATCCCATTTTAGTGAAAAACTGTGTTCAGAACTATATGCTGCATTTTAGCATTTTATACTTTCTGTAAGTGCACAGGTATAGAAGGTGTTGCTGTCAGGGTGAACTGCACGAATATATCAGGAAAGTGTTCTTGTTCAGTGAAACAAGATGTTCAGCATTCTATCTTGCATGATATACATTTCGTAAAGGCACATGTGTAAAAGTTGTTTCTAATGATTATCTGCATTACTAAATCTATGTAATGTCATTTCAATGAAATAATATTTCAGCACTCTCTGTTGCAAGTATACACTCTGTAAATACACAAAAGTAAAAGTTGTTTTTAACAGTGCAATCTCTGTGTATGAATCAGCATCATGCTATTTCAATCTCTGTTGTATGTTATATACTCTTTAGAGATGCATATTTAAAAGTTGTTTCTAAAGTGAAAACTGCATGGGTTAATAAGTGTAGTACTTTTTAAGTAAAATACTCTATTCACCTCTCTGCACATCATGTAACAAACTGTTAAAACACAAGGGTAGAAGGCATTTCAGACAGTGCTGTCTATGTGAATAAATCGGTATACTGCTGGTTTAGTGAAACACTGTGTTCAGCAAATTGTGTTTTTCGTTATATACTCTGCTAAGGCACATTCATAAAAGACTTTTGTTAATGGCAGTGTCTGTGTGTATGAACAAGTATTGAGCTATTTAGTGAACCACTGTTATAACACATTGGGCTGTATCCTTTCACGGTAAAGGTAAATATGTAACTGTGTTTATAACACCAAAAGCTGTGTGAATAAATCAGGATATTGATATTTTAGTTAGACATTGTCAGCACTCTGTATTGCCTGTTATATATTCTGTAAAGTACTTGTATAAAAGTTTTGTCTGACCATGCTATCTATGTAAATAAATCTCTATAGTACTATCTCAGTGAAATATTGTATTCAGAAATTTGTGCTGCATTGTTATAAAGTCTGTAAAAGCATATATCTAAAAGTTGTTTCTAACCATGGGCAACTGTGTGACTTAATCAGGAGTGTGCTCTAACAATGTAAAATTATTCAGCATTTTATGCAGCATGCTATACATTCTGTAAAAGTACACTTTAAAAAATATTTCTAAGAGTGGTAGCTGTGTAAATGAATCAGATTCTACTATTTCAATGAAACACTGTGTTCAGCACTTTTTGCCTCATATTATGCAAACTATAAAGCTACCCATGTGAAACTGTTCTTTATAACAGTGCTAGTTGTATGAATGCAAGAGAGTAGTCCAAATTCAGTGAAACAGTGTGGTCATTACTCTGAGCTTCAGTTATAAACTTTGTAACTGCTCACGAATAAAAGATGTTTCTAAGAAGGCTAGAAACCTATACACATCACAATAGCGTTAGTTTAGTCAAGAAGTGCTCAGCAATCTGTATTTCATGTGATATATTCTGTAAGGGAACACATGTAAAAGTTGATATAAGAGTGTTACTTATGTGAATGAATCAGTATATTGGGAATTTAGTGAATCACTCTTCTTAGCACTCTGTCCTGCCAGTTCTACCTTTTGTATAGGCTTCTGTGCAATAGGTATTTCTAACAGTGCTAGTAGCCTGAATAAATCATTATAGTGCTATTTCAGTAAAACACTGCATTCAACAGCCTCTGCTTCATGTTATTCACTGTGTAAGGATGTGTAACAAACTTTTGTAACAGTATTTTTGTGAATTAATCATTATATCATTTTACTGAAACAGTGTTCAGCACTCTGTTACATTATTTACTTTTTCAAATCACATACGTAAAAATCATTCATAACAGTTCTAGTTGCTTAAATAAATCAGGATAGTGATATTTTAGTGAATCACTGAGTATTCTGAGTCGCATCTTATATACTCTCTAAATGTATGCATGAAAATGTTGTTGTAGCATTGTTAGTTATGGGAAATACTAGTATTCTGCTGTTTGTGCTATTTGTATGAAACAGTTTTCAGCATTGTGTGCTGCATGTTGCCACACACTTAAAGGTTCATGTATAAAACTTGTTTTCAACAATACTAGCTGTGTGACTGAATCAGTACAGAGTTATTTTGATGAAAGGCTGTGTTGATAACTGTGTGGTACATGTACATGTTCCAAAGGTGCATAGAGAACAGTAATTTCTAACAGTGTTACATGTGTGAATGAATCAGTATAGTAGAATTTCAGTGAAGCACTGTGCTAAGCACTGTGTGTTATATGCTGTATAGTCTATAAAGGTGCATGTGAAATAGTCATTTCTAACAGTACTAGCTATGTGGATGAATTAGGATAGTTCTGTTTTAACTATCTTGTAGTTAATTAAGTTACTCCTCTTGTAACTACTAAATTTAATAGTGAAACTATTATCAGCATGCTTGTTGCATGTTATACATTCTGTAAATGTGCATATACAAAAGCACTAGCTGCATGAAGAATAAAGGTTATATAAATAAAGAAACTATAAATATATATAAATAAAGGTTCTATAATAAAGAAAGTAAAAAAGTTGTTTCTAAAGGACTAGTCTCACTAAACTAGCCTATATTGAGTCAGTATAGGGCTATTTTAGCGGAACACTCTATTCAACATGAGCTTCATGTCATATTTTTTGAAAGGCACACATGTAATAGTGCTGGATGTGTGGATTAACCAGTATGGTGCTATTTCAGAGAAAGTATTCACCACCTGTGCTTCTGCTCTTTTCAGTCCAAACTGGCAGAATTGCTGCTAAGATTATTGATCAGATCTAGAAATCACATGCCTAATCTCTTTAGTAAATGTCCAGCCATACCCTTGGTGTTCCTTCCACAGCTCTTTCTTATTTTTGTCACATCAGAAAAATGAGAATTTTCCAGATTTTAAAGTTCCAACTTCTTTTGGCTTAACAACTTCTTCTTCAATTTCTCTCTCTCTTTTGTCATTCTACTGTAAGCATTAAGGAGAAACCAGGACATGTCTTCATGACTTTGCTTAGAAATCTCCACAGATGTGTATCCAAGTTCATCACTTACAAGTTCTACTTTTCACAAAACACTAGAACACAATTTAGCAAAGTTTATTGTCACTTTATAACAAAGATATATATATATGTAGATAGATAGAAGCTTTCTACTGCTTTCTTCTTTTCTTTCTGAGCTCTTACCACCAATGACTTATATCCATATTTCTACCAAAGTGCTTTTAAGGCAATCTGGATTTTTCCAAAATTCACCTCAAAACTCTTCCAGCCTCCAATCATTACCAAAGACACTTTCACACTTTTAGGTATTTGTTACACTAGTACCCCACATTTGGAATCAAAATCTGTATTAGCTTGCAAGGGCTGTGTAACAAATACCAGCAACTGGGTGGCTTAAACAACATAAGTTTATTTTCTCACAATTATGGAGGATAGAAGTCCTGGATCAAGGTGTCAGCAAGGTTAATTTCTTCTGAGGCCTCTCTCTATGGTTTTTAGATGGCCATCTTCTCCCTGTTTCTTCACAAGGTCTTTCCTCTGTGTGTGTCTGTGTCCTAATCTCCTCTTCTTGTAAGGACACTAATCAGATTGGATTAGGGCCCACCCTAAAGACCTAATTTTAACTTAAATACTCCTCTAAAGACCTATATCCAAATATAGACAGATTTCGATGTACTAGAGAACAGGACTTCAAGGTATGAAATTTCAGGGGGTAGAAATTCAGCCTGTAAAACCCTCTGTAAATTCACACATATTCATAGCATTTATTAAAGTTCTGTTTTCATGTATGACTCAGGATCATGCCTCTTCCATTAAACACTGTGTTCAGCAGCCTGTGAATAATGTTGTATGTCCCAAAAGTGCCTTGTTTAAAGGTGTTTCTGATAGTGCCATCCGGATGAACAAATCAATATATTACCATTTCAGCGATGCATTTATTGAGTACTTTGTACTGCATCTTATACACTCTGTAAAGTCACATGAATAAAAGGAACTTTTGACAATGTTATCCATCTCTATGAATAAATATCTTGCTCTTTCAGCGAAATACTATGTTCAGCATATTGTGCTCCTTGTTATACACTCTGTAAAGACACATATGTAAAGAGATTTATAGGAATTGCTGAAGGATTGCTGAGAATAAAGTGGGATGGGAAGACTGTCGACTCAACTCCTCCTACAGATGCAATGACTTTATAACTACCTATGGAACAATTACCCCTCAGAGAGAACCAGAAACTGGATAAAAAGAACCCACACAACAAGGAACAACACTGACTGAGGTGGAAGAGGCATAAATACCTCTCAGGAGAGGGAAAAAAAATCACATTCTAGCCATGGTGCTTCACAGCTAGGAGAAATCTTAAGGTACAAAGCTTTTCCTGGAGGAGCTGGGTATCTGAGCAGGAGAGCTTTGTCACAATAAGCAGCTTTTGAACTCATCACAACTGAGATGAGTGTCATGATATCTGGCTTTGCCAGCTATTAAAAACAATGAGGGGGGCTGGCCGCATGGCCAAGTGGTTAAGTTCACGCACTCCGCTGCAGGCGGCCCAGTGTTTAATCAGTTCAAATTCTGGGTGTGGACATGGCACTGCTCTTTGAGTCATGCTGAGTTGGTGTCCCACATGCCACAACTAGTAGCACCCACAACGAAGAATATAGAACTATGTACCGGGGGGCTTTGGGGAGAAAAAGGAAAAAAATAAAATCTTTAAGAAAACCCCCAAAAAACCATGAGGAATATCCCTATAAAAGCTAAAAAGCATAGGAGAAAGAAATGCCTGCTTTTTCTGGACCCATGCACAAATTCATTCATTCTGGAAACCAACACGAAATTACTAGAAAGAAAGGTGTACCGACCTTTAGTGAAAGAGATTCACTTGGTAGGCTCTGGCCACATCTCAGGGAGGCAGGTGGTGGCTGGAGCCACCTCTCCAGGAACTGAAAAAGAGGCACAAGCCATTACTGGGACCTAGTACAAGTGTCCTGACACAGATGCTGGCAGATGCCATTTGATTTCTTCACCTGGCCTGTTAACACAGGGCTTTTCCCCATGCACCAGAGCACTGATTTAATCCAGCACAACCAGGGCAGGCAGCCTGCCCTAGGAACAAACCCCACCAACCAGCAAGCATGCAGGCAACTTGTGGGCCCAAGTAGGCTGACTATGAGCAACCTTTTGCAGCAGGGCAAGAAGGTCCACCTCTGTCAAGCAGAGTGTCCGCAAGGGGTGGGTCTGGGTTGGAGTGTGTGGGACCTCTGCAGCAGCAGGGCGATTGGGTTCACTTCAGTGGGGCAGGGCATGAACCTGGGGCAAGACTTCATTGATGGGGTGTGTGGGCCTGTTGTCAACTGCAGCAGACTTGTGCTTCTCAACTACATAGGGGACTGCTCCAAATTCCAATGCATGAAACAACTGTGTACTATCATGCCTGGGGCTGGCCCCACCTGGACACACTCCTGAGAGAGCTAACAGCCTTCCAAGCCAGAGGCCTACAGCAATTGTGAACCCCTGAGTCTAGCAACAAGACACAATGGGGGCCTACTCACTTAACAGCAAGACAGCAGCAGGTGTGTGCCATTAGACCTTTAAACTACCTGTGCTTGGGCTCCCTTCCACCCAATAAAGTGACTAAAGAGACTGTACCAGCCCCACACAGTTGAGCCTTACAACCAGGGAGCCGGGGGACTGCCTAGCCTTTGCATGCACTTGCAGTAGGAGCAACCCTTCCACAACAGGAGGGCAAGCATAGCCCACATAGGGGACACTCCTCAAACATTTGGAACTGGTGACGAGAGGGAAGCACATTGCTGGGGCTCATAAGGCTTCTCTTAAAGATGGAGATACATAGCCCATCTACATAATACCTAGATACAAGCACAGAGGCAAAATGAGGAGACAGATGAATATGCTCCCAATAAGGGAATAGGAAAAGAACTAAATGAAACAGACATAAACAATCTACCTGATAAGGAGTACAAACTAATAGTCATAATGATGCTCACTGATCTTGGGAGAAGAATAGATAAACAGTGAGAACTTCAAAAAGAATTGGAAAACAAAAAAGAACCAATCAGAACTGCAGAATACAATAATGGAAATGAAAAATTCACTACAGAGAATCAATAGCAGAGTAGATGACACAGAACGACAGATCAGTGAGCTGGACAAAAGACTAGAGGAAATCACCAAAGCTGAACAGAAAAAGAAAAATAATTGAAAACAATGGGAACACTCTAAGGTAGCTCTGGAACAATATCAAGCATACGAACACCCATATTATAGGTGTTCCAGAGGAGAAGAGAGAGACAAAGGAGCAGAGAATCTATTTGAAGAATTAATAGCTGAAAATTTCCCTAACCCAAGGAAGGAAACAGACATCCAGGTACAGAAATCACAGAGAACACTAAACAAGATGAACCTAAAGAGGTCCACATCAAGAAACATTGTAATTAAAATGTCAAAAATTAAGGAGAAAGAGAGAATCTTAAAAACTGCAAGAGAAAGGCAACACATTACATATAAAAGAAACCTCATAAGGCTATCAGCTGACTTCTCAGCAGATACTGAGATACTTACTGGCTAGAAGGGAGTGGCATGATGTATTTAAAATGCTGAAAGGAAAAAAAAAAAGCCAGGAATACTCTACCTGGCAAAGTTATCACTCAGAATGGAAGGAGAGACAAAGAGTTTTGCAGACAAGCAAAAACTAAGGGAGTTTATCACAAATAAAACAGCTTTGCACGAAATGTTAAAGGGACCTATTTAAGTGGAAGAGAAAAGACCACAAATAGGAGTAAGAAAATTATCAAAAATAAATAAAATCGCAGGTAAAGGCAAATATATAGTAAAGGTAGCAGATTGACCACCTTTTGAAGCGAATAGGAGGAACAAAAGAGAAAAGCATTAAAATTATCTATTTCCATGATAAGGAGTTAATGGATACACACACACACACACACACACACAAAACAGGTTAAATATGACATCAAAACATAAATGTGGGTGAAGGTGAATAAAAGTGTATGACATTTAGCAAGAGGTCAAATTTAAGAGACTATCAACTTAATATAGATTGCTATTTATATAGATTATTATATATGAACCTCATGGTAGTCACAAGACAGAAACCTATAATAAAAACAAAAACTTAAGAGAAAATAACCCAAACATAATACTAAACAAAGTTATCAAACCACAAGGGAAGAGAGCAAGAGAAGAAGAAAGGAACAGAGAAGAACTACTAAAAAACTCAGGAGAAAAGAATTAAAATGGCAAAAGTACATACTTATCAATAGACTAAATACTCCAAACACAAAATATAGAGTGACCAAGTGGATAAAAAAGCAAGACCCATACATATGCTGCATGTAAGAGGCACATTTGAGACCTAAAGAAATTCATAAACTGAAAATGAAAGGATAGAAAAGGACTCCATGGAAATGGCAAAGAAAACTAAGCTGGGGTAGCAATACTTATATCAGACAAAATAGACTTTAAAACACAAACTGTAACAAGACAAAGAAGAGCAGTACATAATGATAAAGGGTACAATCCAACAAGAGGCTATAACACTTGTAAATATCTATTCACCCAACACAGGAGTACCTAAATATATAAAGCAATTATTAACAGACATAAATGGAGAAAGAGATAGTAATGCAATAATAGTAGGAGACTTTAACACTCTACTTATATCAATGTATAGATCATCCAAACAGAAGATCAATAAGGAAACATTGGCCTTGAATGACACATTATACCACACGGACTTATTAGATATATACAGAAAATTCCATTCAAAAACCGCAGAATACACATTCTTCAGACTAGATCACATATTAGGCCACAAAAGAAGTCTCAATAAATTTTAGAATATTGAAATAATACCAAACATGTTTTCTGAACACAACAGTATGAAACTAGAAATCAACTACGGGAAGAAAACTGGAAAAGACACAAATATGTAGATATTAAACAAAATGCTGCTGAAGAACTGTTCAATGAAGAAATCAAAGGAGAAATAAAAAATAGCTGATGACAAATGAAAATGAAGATATGACATGTCAAAATTTATGGGATATAACAAAGGTGGTACTAAGAGGGAAGTTCATAGCAATACAGGCCTACCTCAACAAACAAGAAAAATCTTAAGTAAACTAACAGTGCACTTAAAGTAACTAGAAGAAGAAGAACAAAAAAAAGCCCTAAATAAGTAGAAGGAGGGAAATAATAAAAATCCGAGAATGAATTAATGAAATAGAGACAAAAAAACAGTAGAGAAAAATCAATGAAACTAAGAACCGGCTCTTTGAGAAGATAAAGTTGACAAAACTTTAGCTAAATGCACCAAGAAAAATAGAGAGAAGGCTCAGATAAATAAAATCAAAAATGAAAGAGAAGAAATTATAACTCCTCAGAAATACAAAAGATTGTAAGAGAATACTGCAAAAAAACGTATGACAACAAACTGGGTAATCTAGAATAATGGATAAATTCTTAGAATCATACAACCTTCTAAAACTGAATCAAGACGAAATAGAGAATTTGAATAGACCAATCACCAGTAAGGAGATTGAAACAGTAGCCAAAAACCTCCTCAAAAATGAAAGTCCAGGATCAGACAGCTTCCCTAGTGAATTCTATCAAACATTCAAAGAAGACTTAAAACCTATCCTTCTCAAACTCCTCCAAAAGGTTGAAGAGGAGGGAAAGATTCCTAACTCATTCTAAGAAGCCAACATTACCCTGATACCAAAAACAGGCAAGGACAGCACAAACAACCAAAATTATAGGGAAGTATCACTGAAGAGCACTGATGCAAAATTCCTCAACAAAATGCTAGAAAATCAAATACAACAATGCAATAAAAAGGTCATACACCAAGATCAAGTGGGGTTTATTCTAGGGATGAAAGGATGGTTCAGCATCCACAAATAAATCAACATAATACACCACATTAACAAAATGAAGAATAAAAATCACATGATCATCTCAATAGATGCAGAGAAAGCATTTGACAAAAACAGCATCAATTTATGATAGAAGCTCTGAATAAAATGGGTATAGAAGGAAAGTACCTCAACATGATAAAGGCCTTATATGAAAAACCCACAGCTAATATCACACTCAATGGAGAAAAGCTGAAAGTTATTCCTTTAAGAACTGGGACCAGACAAGGATGTCCACTTTCAGCACTCTTATTTGACATAGTATTGGAAGCCCTCGCCAGAGCAACAAGGCAAGTAAAAGAAATAAAATGGATCCATATTTGAAAAGAGGAGGTAAAACTTTCACTATTTGAAGACAATGTGATGTTATATAATGAAAAGCCCAAAGATTCTACAAAAAAACTATTAGAAATAATAAATGAATACAGTGAAGTTGCAGGATACAAAATCAACATACAGAAATAAGTTGCAATTCTATACACTAACTGCAAAGTAGCTGAAAGAGAAATTAAGAATACAATCCCATTTACAATTGCAACAAAATGAATAAAGAACTTAGGAATAAATTTAACCAAAGAGGTGAAAGATGTGTACTCTGAAAACTATAAAAAAATGTTGAAAGAAATTGAAGACATAAAGAAATGGAAAGATATTCTGTGCTCTTGAATTGGAAGAATTCACATTGTTAAAATGTCCACGTTTCCTAAAGCAATCTACATGTTCAATGAAATCTCTATCAAAGTTCCAATGACTTTTTTCAAAGAAATAAAACAAGCAATCCTAAATTTTACATGGAACAATGAAAGACCCTGAAAAAGCCAAAGGAATCCTGAGGAAAAAGAACAAAGCTTGACGTATCACACTTCTTGAGTTCAAAATATGCTACAAACCTGCAGTAATCAAAACAGCATGGTATTCGCAGAATGACAGACACAGAAATCAATGGAACAGGATCCACAGCCCAGAAATAAACGTACACATCTATGGATAGCTCATTTTCCACAGGAAGCCAAGAACATACAATGGAGACAAGAAAGTCTCTTGAAGAAATGGTGTTGGGAATACTGGACAGTCACGTGCAAAAGAATGAAAGTAGACCATTATCTTACACCATACACACAAATTAACCCAAAATGGAGTAAAGACTTGAAGGTAAGACCTGAAGCCATAAAGCTTCTAGAAGAAAACATAGGCAGGACACTTTTCGATATGGGTCTTAGCAGCATATTTTCAAATACCATGTCTGACCAGACAAGGGAATCAAAAGAAAAACAAATGGACTACATCAAACTAAAAATCTTCTGCACAGCAAAGGAAACCATTAACAAAATGAAAAGACAACCTAATAATGGGAAGAAAACATCTGCAAACCATATATCTGACAAGGGATTAATATCCAAAATATATAAAGAACTCATGCAACTCAACAACAACGAAACAAACAATCCAATTAAAATATGGGCAAAAGATCTGAACAGACATTTTTCCAAATGACCAAGAGGCATATGAAGAGATCCTTAACATCACTAATTATTAGGGAAATGCAACCAAAACTACAATGAGATATCACCTCAAGCCTGTCAGAGTGGCTATAATTAACAAGACAAGAAATGACAAGTGTTGGAGAGGATGTGCAGAAAAGGGAACACTTATACACTCCTGTTGGGATGCAAACTGGTGCAGCCACTATCAAAAACAATATGGAGATTTCTCCAAAAATTAAGAATAGAACTATCATACAATCCAGCTATTCCACTGTTGGGTATTTATCCAAAGAACGTAAAGCACAAGTGTGTAAAGGTATATGCATCTGTATGTTTGTTGCAGCATTGTTCACAATAGCCGAGACTTGGAAACAACCTAAGTGCCCATCAAGGGATGAACGGACAAAGAAGATGTGGTATATATGCACAATGCAATACTACTCATCTATAAATGATAAGGTGAAATTTTGCCCTTTGTGACAATATAGATGGAACTTGAGGGTGTTATGCTAATTGAAATAAGTCACATGGAGGAAGTCAAATACTGTGTGATCTGACTCATAAGTAGAAGATAAAAAACAACAACAACAAACAGACACATAGAAACAGAGATTAGATTGTTGGTTATCAGAGAAGAGAGGAGGGAGGAGGGTGACTGATGTGACAGGCCACATGTGTGCAGTGATCGATGGTAATTAGTCTTTGAGTGGTGAACATGATATAGTCTACACAGAAATTGAAATATAATGATGTAGACCTGAAATTTATATACTGTTAGAAACCCACATTACCACAATAAATGAATAAATAAACAGAAATTTATAATAGTTCTTATATGTCTGAAACTGTATTATTCTGTTTCAGTGAGAGTGCGTTTATCACTCTGTGGTGCATGTTACACACTCTGTAATTGCATATTTGTAAAAGTTGTTTGTAGCACTGCTATTTGTGAGTTTGAATTAATAACGTGCAATTTCAGCGTTCCACACTGTGCTTTATGCTATACACTCTTTGAATGTAGATATGTAAAATTTGTTTGTAACAGTGATAACAGCATACATAAAACTGTATTCCATTATTTATTGAAACACTTTGCTCAGCAATATGCTGCATGTTATATATCTGTAATAGACCTTTTGTAAATGATGTTTATAATACTGTCACTTGTGAGAATGAATCAGGATAGTGCTATTTCAGTAAAACACTGTTTTCACTGCTCTGCACTGCATAGCATATCCTTTAAATTGACTTGTGCAAAAGAGTTTTCTGATAGTGCTATTTTCATGAATGAACTAGTATCATGCTATTTCACAGAAACATTGTGTATATCACTCTGTATATACTATGTAAAGGCATACGTGTAAAGTTGAGTAAAACAGTGCTAATGGTGTGAATGATTAAAAGTCAAACATAAAAGTTATTTCTAATAGTGATAACTGCCTGAATAATCATTACAGAACTATTTCAGTGAAACAGTGGTCAGCTCTCTGTGCTGCATATTGTGTGTTCTGTAAAGACACATGAATTTAAGTGCTAGTTACATGAATGAATTATTATAGAACTATTTTAGTGAAAATCTGTGTTCAGCAATCTGTGCTGTATGCTATACACTTTCCAAAGGCACAAGTGTAAAACTGGTTTCAAAGTGCTATTTTGAGAATGAATTTCAATACTCCTATTAGATGAAATACTCTATTTAGCACTCTGTACTCCATGTTATACACTATATAAGGGTACATACGTAAAAGTTGTTTCTAAAGGTGCTAGCTGCATAAATAAATCAGTATAGTGTTATTTCAGTGAAACACTGTGTTCAGCAATCTGAGATGCCTGATATGCCCTCTGTTACATCAATCTACATGGTTGAAAGGGTTTCACAGAGTGTCCCATTTGTATATGACTCTATCATTGCATTTTAATGAAACACTGTTTATCACTCTGTGTTGCTTGATATACACTCTGTAAAGGCACATGTATAAATATTGTTTTTAAAAGTGCTGGTTTCCTCAATAATTTGTATAGTGCTATACTGGCAAACACTATGCTGACAACAATAAGCTGTATGTTAAAATTGTTCTAAGGCACAAGTTTAAAAATTGTAACAATCCTTGCAGTCTGAATCATCATAGTGCTATTTTCGTGAAACTATATGTTCATCACTCTGTGCTGCATGCTATATTCTCAATACAGGCAAGTGTATAATAAGTGTTTTAAACAGTCTTCATTCGTGAATATATCAGTATACTGCTATTTTAGTGAAACAATTGTTCATCACTCTGAAATATATTTTATACACACTGTAAAGTCTCATATGTAAAGGTCATCTCTCACTGCACTACTTGTAGGAGAGAATAAGCATAGTGCTATTTCTTGAAACAAAGTTTTCAGCTTACTGTGATGCATGTTATACTATACACAGTGCTCTTTTAGTGAAACACTGTGTTCAGAACTCTGTGCTACATGTTATAAACCCCGTAAAGACACGTGAGATTTTTTAACAATGTTATCCATGTGATTGAATTGGTATCATGCTATTTCAATGAAATGTATTATTCAGTCCTCTATGCTTCTTGTTATGCGCATTTATTGACTTATGTAAAACTTGTTTCTAACATTAATGAATCAGTATCCTACAATTTAAGTGGAACAAGTTGCTCACCATTTTGTGTGGCATGTTATAAACTCTGTAAAGATATACGTGTAAAAGTTTTTTCGAAAAGTGCTAGCTGCATGAATGAATCAGTATAGTGCCCTTTCAATCAAATGCTGTTTTCAGTAATCTGTGCTTCATGTTATCACACTATGTAAAGGCACATTTATATGTTTCTTTTAACTGTGATATCTGTGTGAATAAATCATTTTACTTTTCCTTCAGTTAAACATCATTTTCAGCAATATTTGCTGCTTGATATACTTACTGGAAATCTTCAGGTATAAGCCACATGTATAAAGGGGTTTCTAACAGTATTATATGAATGTATGGATATCATGCTATTTCAGTGAAATAGTGTATTCAGCATTCTGTGTTATATAATGTAATTGGTATCAAACTATTTCAACAAAACACTATGTCCAGGGTAATGTGTTGCAATGCTATACACTTTGTAAATGTGTTTCTATTCATGAAAGCTCCATGAATAAATTAGCACAGTTATTTTAGCAAAAAATTTTGCTTATAGTTACTTGTACTTCGTTATACGCTCTGAAGGCACATTTCAGAATCTCTCTTTTGTAGTGCTAACTGTGTGAATAAATAAAGGCACATAGGTAAACATTTTTCCTAACAGTGCTAGCTCCTTTAATGAATCAGTATAGTGCTATAGCAGTGAAGCAATGTAACTGTAATGCATGTTATAGATTTTGTAATGGGACATGTATAAAAGGTGTTCTTTTGCTTTTTTCTTATTTTATTGGGGTCATATTGGCTTACAACACGGTAAATTTCAGGTGTACATGACTATATTTTAGTTTCTGTACAGATTGCATCTTGTTTGTCACCAAGAATCTAGTGTTTAATCCATCACCATACACATGTGCCCCTTTACCCATTTCACCCTTCCCCAACCCCCTTTTCCTCTGGTAACCACGAATCTGTACTCCTTATCCTTGTGCTTGTTTTTTCATCTTACACATAAGAGTGAAATCATATGGTATTTGTCTTTTTTGATCTGAATTATTTTGCTTAGCATAATACCCTCAAGGTCCATATGTGTTGTAGCAAATGGTAAAATTGTGTCTTCTCATGGCTGAGAATATATATATATATATATATATATATATATATATACACATACATATACCACATATTCTTTATCCATTCATTTGTTAATGGGCACTTGGTCTGCTTCCACATCTTGGCTACTGTGAATAATGCTGTGATGGGCATAGGGGTGGATATATCTTTTAGAATTATTGATTTCATGTTCTTTGGATAAATACCAAGAAGCTGGATTATACAGTAGTTCAATTTTTAAGTTTTTGATAAATCTCCGTACTATTTTCCATGGTTTTCATTCCCACCAGCAGTGTATGATGATACGAAGATTCCCATTTCTCCACTTCCTCTTCAAACTCATTGTCTTTCCTGTTAATTATAGTTATTCTAATGGGTATGATGTGATAGCTCATTGTAGTTTTGATTTGCCTCTCCCTAATAGTTAGTGATGTTGAACATCTTGTCATGTGCCTGTTGCCCATCTGTATATCTTCTTTGGGAAAAAGTCTGTTCAAATCTTTCGTTCATATTTTGATTGGGTTGCTTGTTTCTTTTTTTTATTGAGTTGTATGAGTTTATATATTTTGGAAATTAATCCTTTGTCGGATATACAATTTGCAAATATTTTCTCCAAGTTGGCAGGCTTTTTCATTTTTTTGATGGTTTTCATTGCCTTGCAGAAATTTTTTGGTTTTATGTAGTCACATATGTTTATTTTTCCTTTTGTTTCCCTTGCCTGGGTAGACATAATATTCAAAACGATATCACTAAGACTGATGTCAAAGAGTTTACTGCCTGTATTGTCTTCTAGGAGTTTTACAGTTTCAGGTCTTCCATTCAAGTCCTTAGTCCATTTTCAGTTCATTTTTGTGTATGGTGTCAGATAATGATCTACTTTTGTTCTTCACATGACTGTCCAGTTTACTGCCTGTATTTTCTTCTAGGAGTTTTACAGTTTCAGGTCTTACATTCAAGTCTTTAGTCCATTTTCAGTTCATTTTTGTGTATGGTGTCAGATAATGATCTACTTTTGTTCTTCACATGACTGTCCAGTTTTCCAAACACCATTTATTGAAGAGAATTTCCTTTCTCTGTTGTATGTTCTTGGGTTGTTTGTCAAAGATTAGCTGTCCGTAGATGTATGGTTTTATTTCTGGGCTTTCAATTCTGTTCCATGGATCTGTGTGTCTATTTTTCTGCTAGTATCATGCTGCTTTTATTACTACAGCTTTTTAGTATATTTTGAAGTCATAGAGTATGATATCTGCAACTTTGTTCTTTTTTACAAGATTGCTTTAGCTATTTGAGGTCTATTGTGTGTTCCATATAAATTTTAAGATTCTTTATTGTATTTCAATGAAGAATGTCATTGGGTTTCTGACTGAGATTGCACTGAATCTGTAGATTGGATATTTAACTATGTATGCCTTATGGACATTTTAACTATGTAAATACTTCCAATCCATGAGCATGAACTATCTTTACATTCGTACATATCTTCTTCAATTTCTTTCAATAATATCTTACAGTTTTCAGTGTATGTCTTTTACCTCCTTTGTTAAATTTATTCTTAGGTATTTTATTCTTTTTGTTGTAATTGTAAATGGAATTGTATCCTGGATTTCTTCTCCTGCTAGTTCATTATTAGAGTATAGAAATGCCACTGATTTTTGTAAGTTGATTTTGTACCCTGCAACTTTACTGGATTTGTTGATTATTTCTAGTAGACTTTTCATGGATTCTTTAGGGTTATCTATATACATAATCATGTCATCCACAAATAGTGATACTATTCCTTCATCCTTTACAATTTTGCTTCTTTTTTTTTCTTTTTCTTGCTTAATTGCTCTGGCTAACCCTATCAGTACTATACTGAATAAGAGTGACAAGAGTGGACATCCTTCTCTTGTTCCTGTTCTCACAAGAATAGCTTTCAGTTTTTTACCATTAAGTATGATGTTCACTGTGCATTTGCCATGTATGGCTTTCATTATGCTGAGGTACTTTCCTTCTGTACCCATTTGATTGAGGCATTTTATCTTAAATTGTTGTAGGATCCTGTCAAATTCTTTCTCAGCATCTATTGAGATTATCAGGTGATTTTGATTCTTTATTTTGTTAATGTGTTGTATCACATTGATTGATTTGCAGATGTTGAGCCATCCCTGCATCACTGGAATAAATCCCACTTGATTGTGGTATATTATCCTTTTAATGTATTATATTTGATTTGCTAATATTTTGTTGACAAATTTTGCATTTATGTTCATCAGTGATACTGGCTTGGAGTTTCCTTTTTTGTGTTGTTCTTGTCTTGTTTCAGTATTAGGGTAATCTTGGCCTTGTGGAATGAGTTAGGAAGTATCTGTCCTCTTCAATACTTTGGAACAGTTTGAGAAGCATAGGTATTAAATCTCCTTTGAATGTTTGGTAGAATTCACCAGAGAAGCCGTCTGGTCCTGGGCTTTTTTTGAGGGGGAGGTTTTTAGCTATTTTTTCAATTTCTTTTCTTGTGATTGTCCTATGAAGATTCTCTCTTTCTTCTTGGTTCAGTTTTAGGAGGTTGTATGATTCTAAGAATTTATCTATTTCTTCCAGGTTATGCAATTTGTTGACATGTAGCATCTCATAGTACTGTTTTGTAATCCTTTGTATTTCTGTGGTATCTGTTGTAATTTCTCCTGTGTCATTTCTGATTTTATTTATTTGAATCATCTGTCTCTTTTTCTTACTCAGTCTGGCAGTAAATGCAGTGAAACTACAGGACACAAAATCAATATACAAAAATCAGTTGCATTTATATACAGTAAAAACAAACTTACAGAAGAGAAATCAAGAATATAATCCCACTTACAATTGCAACAAAAAGAATAAGATAATTAAGAAGAAATTTAACCAAAGATGTGAAAGATGTAGATGTTGAAAAGAACAAGATATTGAAGAAAAGCTAAAGAAATGGAGAAGTATTCTATTCTGTTGGATTTGAAGAATAAACGTAGTTAAAATGTCCTTATATAAAGCAATCTAAAGATTCAATGCAGTGCCAATCACAATCCCAATGACATTTTTCACAGAAATAGAACAAAGGGACAGAAATGGAATTTCTCATCAAGACGGCAGTGTGAGGAGATATTCAACTTGTCTCCTCCCATGAACACAACCAGGTTATAACACTTTTTGGAAGAATTACCATGGATTGAAAACTGAAAACTGGATAAAAAGAACCCCCATGACAAGGGACAGTCCTAATGAAGGCAGAAGAGGCAGTAATTCTGGCTGGAGAGGACAAAAGCCACCTTTGGGAGCAGTGGAGCTTCTCAGCTGGCCAGGCGGGAGTCACCCTAATGTACGCAGCCCTCCCTGGTGGAGTGCGGTCCCAAGTGGGGGCGACACTGCTATAAGCATCCTTTGGACTCAGCCCAGCTGAGATGGAGGTCTAACTGTCTGGCTTTGCTGGTTATTAACTGCAGCAAGGACACCCCCAGAAAAGCTATTGGTAAAAAGCCAAAAAGACCCAGGTCTTAAAGGGCCCACTCACAAACTGACTCATTGCAACAACCTACAATCACCAGAGAGAAGGCTGACTGTCCTTTGGTGAAAAGAGACTCACCTGGTGGGATCTGGGGGCATCTTGGTGAGAGGAGGGACCTCTCCGGAGACTGAGACATTGGTGGGGGCCATTGTTCTGAGCTGATCCTGGTGTGCTGATACAGATACCAGTGGGGGCCATTGAGGTGCATCCATTGGCCTGTTAGCCCAGGGGTCTGCCACACCCACTAGAGAACAGATTTAATCCAGTTCAGGCAGGCAGGCAACCCACCTTAGGGACTGGCCCCACCTAACAGCAAGCCCTCAGGCTACTTTTCAGCCTGCATTGACTGACTGCCTTGATCTTCCACAGGCAGGCAAGGGTGTCTGCCTCTGTGGGGCAGAGCCTGTGTGAGGACCAGGTGAACTGTGGGGGGAATTTGGGGAGACATGGGGCACTCTGTAGTGTGGCATTGGGCTATGCTCCAGGGGGTTGAGAAGTGTGCATAGACCAGGACTGTGTTGACAGTGTATGTGGTCCTGTGGGGGGTGAGGCTTATCAGTGGCAGAAGACTTGTGCTTCACCAATAGCCATAAAAAGGATCAGCTCCACTTTCCAAAGCATGAAGCAATTGAGTGTCCCCATGCCAAGGGCCAGTAACCAGCTACACTGGGTACCAGCCCAATTAAGAGGACAATTGCAATAAGAGTGTGCTGATAGACTTTGTAGCCAACAGTGCTGAGGCTCCCCAAACTGGATTTACAAACAGCTGGCCAGGAAAGAAAAGATCAGAGTCCCTGGGTACCTGCAGTGGGAGCAACCCTGCCACAGCAGAAGAACACAAGTAGCCCACAAAGGGGTCACTCCTGGTTCTTATGGTTTGGTGATAAGAGGGAACCACCCTGCTGTGCCTCATAAGGCATACATAAGGCCACTTCCCAAGATCAGGAGACATAGCCGACTCACCTAGTACAAAGAAAATAGCACAGAGAAAGAGGCATAATAAGGAGGCAAAGGAATACTTTCCAAGCGATGGAACAGTACAAAACCCCAGAAAAAGGACTAAGTGAAACAGAAACTAGCAACCTACTTGACAAAGAATTCAAACAAAATCTAATGAGGATGGTCACAGATATGCAGAGATGAATGGATGAACACAGTGAGCACATCAGCAAAGAAATGGAAGATATAAAAAAAACAATCAGAAGTGAAAAATACAATACTCAAGAAATTCACTAGAGGGACTCACTTGCAAAGTAGAGGAAGCAGAAGAATGGATCAGCGAGCTAGATGAAAGACGAGGGGAAATCACCCAAGCAGCTTCCCAAAGAGCTGCAAGCAAGACGGTTTGTGGCTTGCCTCCCTTTGAGGGCTGGAGGCAGTGCTTTGTGCCTTCCACCTCTACAGCAATGTTGGACATGTATTAGAGCAGAAGTTCTAATGCAGCCTGATCACGGCTGGAAGGAAACTGTGCTTCAGGCCTTTGTATGAGAGGTTCCCGGTAGGCTGTAAGAGCACTGTCAAAAGTGAGCTCTTTCTCAGCTTCCCAAAGAGCTGCCAGCAAGAGGGTTGGTGGCTTGTCTCCCCTTGAGAGATGGAGGCAGTGCTTTGTGCCCTCCACCTCTAGAGCAATGTAGGACACGGCTGAGAGCAGAAGTTCTAATGCGGCCAGATCTGGGGTGGAAAGCAACTGTGTTTCAGGCCTCTGTATGAGAGGTTCCCGGTAGGCTGTAAGAGCACTGTGGAGAGCGAGTGGTTTCTCAGCTGCCCAAAGAGCTGCAAGCAAGACGGTTTGTGGCTTGTCTCCCTTTGGGGCACGGAGGCAGTGCTTTGTGCCTTCCACCTCTAGAGCAATGTAGGACACGGCTGAGAGCAAAGGGGCCTTTCTGACATAGGTGCTTTCGGACACACTCTCTATCACTGCACAAGGGCGGGTGGTTAGAAGCCTTTTGTGTCTCTCCTCCTAAGCATGTGGAAGCACAATGATTCCGTCCTCCACCCAGTTGCTTAAGGGGAAGATGTGGACATTCGGTCTGAGCGGTGCTGGAAGGACGGAACTGTGGCAGAAGCAGAAGTTCTAAAGCGTCCAGATCAAGGCTGGAAAGAAACTGCATTTCACATTCCTTTGTATGAGAGGTTCCCGGTAGGCTGTAAGAGCACTCTGGAAAGCAAGTTCTTCCTCAGCTTCCCAAGAGCTGGAAGCAAGACGGTGTGTGGCTTGTCTCCCCTTGATGGATGGAGGCAGTGCTTTGTGCCTTCCCGCTCTAGAGCAATGTAGGAAACGGCTGAGAGCAGAAGTTCTAATGCGGCGAGATCAGGGCTGGAAAGAAACTGCATTTCACAGGCATTTGTATGAGAGGTTCCCAGTAGGCTGTAAGAGAACAGTGGAGAGCGAGTTGTTTCTCAGCTTCCCAAAGAGCTGCAAGCAAGACGTTTTGTGGCTTGTCTCCCTTTGAGGGCTGGAGGCAGTGCTTTGTGCCTTCCACCTCTAGAGCAATGTAGGCCAAGACTGAGAGCAAAGGGGACTTCCTGAATTAGATGCTTTCTGACAAGGTCTCCACCAGTGCCCAAGGGCTCTTGGTTAAAAGCCTCTTGTCTCTCTCCTCCCAAGCAATTGGAAGCACAATCATTTGGGCCTTGGCCCCGGTGCTTGAGGGGAAGATGTAGGCATTTATTGTGAGCAGGGTTGGCAAGATGGAAATCTGGCAGAAGCAGAAGTTCTAAAGCGACGAGATCAGGGCTGGAAAGAAATGGCGTTTCAAGTGTCTTTCTAGGAGAGGTTCCTGGTACACTGTAAGAGCACTGTGGAAAGGGAGTTCTTTCTGAGCTTCCTAAAGAGCTGGAAGCAAGACGGTTTGTGGCTTGTCTCCACTTGAGGGATAGAGGCAGTGCTTTGTGACTTCCACCTCTAGAGCAATGTAGGCCAAGACTGAGAGCAAAGGGTGGTTCCTGAATCAGGTTCTTTCCGACAAGCTCTCCACCAGTGCCCAAGGGCTCTTGGTGAAAAGCCTATTGTCTCTGTACTCCTAAGCATGTGGAAGCACAATCATTCGGGCCTTGGCCCCATTGCTTGAGGGGAAGATGTAGGCATTTGTTGTGAGCAGGGTTGGCAAGATGGACATCTGGCAGAAGCAGAAGTTCTAAAGCGGCGAGATTAGGCCGGGAAAGAAACGGTGTTTAAGCCGCCTTTGTAGGTGAGGTTCCCGGTACGCTGTAAGAGCACTGTGGAAAGCGAGTTCTTTCTCAGCTTCCTAAAGAGCTGGAAGCGAGATGGTTAGTGGCTTGCCTCCCCTTGAGGGATGGGGGCAGTGCTTGGTGCCTTCCTCCTCTAGACCAATGTAGTGCACAGTGAGAGCTAAGGGGCCTTTCTTCCATAGGTGCTTTCTGACACTCTCTCCACCAGTGCACAAGGGCGGGTCATTAAAAGGCTCTTATCTCTCTCCTCCTAAGCATGTGGAAGCCCTATCACTTTGGCCTCAGCCCCATTGCTTAAGGGGAAGCCGTAGGCATTTGGTCTGAGGAGGGTTGGCAAGATGGAAATGTGGCAGAAGCAGAAGTTCTAAAACGGCGATATCAGGGCTGGGAAGAAATGGCCTTTCAGCTGCCTTTGTAGCAGAGGTTCCTGGTACGCTATAAGAGCACTGTGCAAAGCGAGTTCTTTCTGAGCTTCCTAAAGTGCTGGAACCAAGAGGGTTTGGGGCTTGTTTCCCCTTGAGGATTGGAGGCAGTGCTTTGTGCCTTCCACCTCTAGAGCAATGTAGGCCAAGACTGAGAGCAAAGGGGACTTCCTGAATTAGATGCTTTCTGACAAGCTCTCCACCAGTGCCCAAGGGTTGTTGGTTTAAAGCCTCTTGTCTCTCTCCTCCCAAGCAATTGGAAGCACAATCATTTGGGCCTTGGCCCCGGTGCTTGAGGGGAAGATGTAGGCATTTATTGTGAGCAGGGTTGGCAAGATGGAAATCTGGCAGAAGCAGAAGTTCTAAAGCGGTGAGATCAGGGCTGGAAAGAAATGGCATTTCAGCCGCCTTTCTAGGAGATGTTCGCTACATAATGTGTTGAACAAAAAGTTTCATGAAAATAGTAGGATACTGATTGACTCATGCAACTGTTCCTGTCTGTTAGAACCAACTTTTACACATGTGCCGTTACGTAATATGACACCTTTCCAGAGTCCTGAGGACAGTATTTTAGAGATATAGCTGGACGTTGTTTAACACACACAATGGCATAGTTATAAATGTCTTTTAATCACTCACCTTACAGAGTTTCTTATGTGCAATGAACATGAAGTGCAGATTGCTGAACAAAATATTTCACTGAAGTAGCACTACTGTTAGAAACCCCTTTTATGATTG
This sequence comes from Equus asinus, assembly GCF_041296235.1. NCBI lineage: Eukaryota > Metazoa > Chordata > Mammalia > Perissodactyla > Equidae > Equus > Equus asinus. The sequence goes on from NW_027224799.1 coordinate 68,413, forward strand.
TGCCTTCACAGGTTGTATAATATACTGTACAGAGTTCTGAACACTGAAATGGCACTACAGACATTCATTTAAGATGATAACATTGTTAGAAACACATTTTACACGTGAGCATTATATAATTTATAAATTACGACATGGAGTGCTGATGAATGTTTCACTGAAATCGCACTATAATCACACATTCACATATATAGCCCAAATAGAAACAACTTTTACTATGTGCCTTGACAGAGCGCATCATGTGTAAGACAGAATGTAGTGTTTCATTGAAAAATCACAATCCTGACAGCATTTGCACTGCTAGCACCAATAGAAATATCTTTTACTTTTGTGCTTTTACAGAATACATAAAATCCTTAAATGTGCTGAGCAGTGTTTCACTAAAATTATGATACCGTTTAATTCACACAAGTATTGATAAACACGTTTATTTACTTAATGTATAAAATGCAGCATAGAATACTGAATACAGTATTTCACTTGAGTAGGAGCATGACAATTCACAGAGCTAATGCTCTTAGAAAAACTTTTTGCGTATGTTTCTTTACAGAGTGTAATATCAGGATACTGATTCCATCAGAATATTAGCACTTTTAGGAAAAAAGCCTTTATACCTGATCCTTTACTAATTTATTACTTGTAGCACGGAAGTCTGAGCACAGAATTTAACCATACCAGCACTACAGTGATTCACTCACAGAGCTAACAATATTTTGAAAAAATGTACATATATGGCTTTACAGATCATATAAGAAATAGCACAGAGTATTAAACAGTGTTTCATTAATGTAGCACTATACTGATTCACATAGGCTCTTAATGGTCTTAGAAACATCTTTTATTCAAGTGTCTTTACAGAATGTATAACTTTCAGCACAGAATGATGAGCATAGATTTTCACTGAAATATCAATTAATGATCCATTCATAAAGGACAGAATTGTTAGAAATAACATTTACAAATGGTGTTTTCCAATACTGCATAACATGAAATGAAATCATTAACACAGTGTTTAACTGGATTAGCACTATACTGACTCATTCATGAAGTTAGTACTATTAAAAACACTTTTATATAAGTGCTTTTACAGAATATATAACTGGCAGCACAGTGTACCAAATACAGTGTTTCACTAACATAAGATGATAGAGGATAATTCACAAAAAGAGCACTGCTACAAAGAAATGTTACACGTTTCTTTACAGAATGAACAGCATACAGTACTAATATTCAGCACAAAGTGCTGAACACAACGTTTCACCTTCATATCACTACACTGATTTATTCAGGCTGCTGGCACTGTTAGAAACACCATTTATAATAGAAACTTTATATAGTATATAATTTGAAGCACATATTTACTAAATATTAATTGACTGAAACAGCAGTGTACTGATTCAAACACAAACCTAGCCCTTTTAGAAACCTTTTTATACATGTGACTTTACAGAATGAATAACTTGTATCATAGCTTCTGGACCCAATATTTCAAAGAAATGGCTCTATACTGATTCATTGATACAGCTGACAATATTAGAAACATATTTTATATGTGTGCCTGAAAAGACTGTACAACGTTTTTCACAAAGTGCTGAGAAAATTCTTTCCCTGAAATAGCACTATATGGTTTTATTCGAGCAGCTAGCACTTAAAAACATCTTTTATGTGTGTGCCGTAACAAAGTACACAACATGAAGTGCAGAGGATGGAGCACAGTGCTTCACTGTGATAGCATTATGCTGATTCATTACTGAAGCTAGTACTGTTTTAAACACCTTTATGCATGCGCCTTTACAGAATATATACCATGTAGCAAAAAGTGCTGAGTACAGTCTTTCACTGAACTAGCGCAGTACTGATTAATTTACACTGCTAGCACTGTTAGAAAGACATTTTACCTGTTTCTTTGCAGAGTATAATAAATTGTAGCACTACTTGCTGAACACAGTCTCACTAAAGAAATAGTAATTGATTCATACACAAAGCCATCCCTAATAGAAACCACTCTTACCTATGTGCTTTTACAAAGTGTAAATGTGCCACAGAGGATGCTGAACATTGTGTTTCAGTGACGTGCCACTATGCTTGCTCACCAAACCTGCTGGTGTTATTAGAAACGGTCTAATACACGTGTCTTTACAAAGTGTATAACTTGAAACATAGAATGCTTAGCATGGTGTTTCACAGTAATATCACTGTATTGATTCATTCACTGTTGGAAACAACATTTATACCTGTGACTTTACAAAATGAAAACCACACAATGCTTAGCAAACTGTTTCACTGAAAAACCACTATCCTTATTTATTCATGCAGCTAGTGCTGTTAGAAACACCCTTTATACATGTGCCTTTATGGATTGAAGAACACATAGCACAGAGTACTGATCACTTGTTTCATTTAAATAGTATTTTATTGCATTATTCACATAGCTAACATGGCTAGAAAACCCTTTTATACATGTGTCTTTGCAGAATATATAACATTCAGCAGAGAATGTTGAGCAGGTTTTTACAGAAATTTTGGTGTACTGATTCAAACACAGAAACATGTCTATATATGTGCTTTGCTTTGTTATGTATATGAACTATCTGAAAATGACATAAAAATATATCATTTACAGTAGAATTAAAAACAATAAAATACTAAAAAATAAATTTAAACAAGGAAGTGACAGATCTATATACCAAAACTATGAAACATTTATGAAAGAAATTGAAGAAGCAACAAACGAATGGACAGACATCCCATGTTCATGGATAAGAAATAAATATTGTTAAAATGTCCATACTACCCAAAGCCATCTATAGATTCAATGCAGTCACTATCAAGGTTCCAATGGTATTTTTCACAGAAATAGAGAAAATACCCTAAATTGTCATGCAATGATGAGAGACTCTGAATATTAGAGGAATGGTGAGAAAGAAGAACAAAACTGATGGCAAAACACTTCCTGATTTTAAACTATACTACAAAGCTACAGTAATCAAAACAGTATGGTAGTGGCATAAAAATATACATATAGTTGAATGGAACAGAATTGAGAGGCCAGAAATAAACACTCACATATATGGTCAACAAATATTTGAGAAGGGAGCCAATACTCAATGCAGAAAGGATAGTCTGTTTATTAAATGGTCTTGGGAAAACTGGATAACTGCATGAAAAAAATGAAATTGGAATTTTATCATACACCACTCACATAAATTAAAATTAGAACCATACAACTTCTATAAGAAAACGAATAGAAAACTTTGCTTGTCATAGGTCCTGGCAACATATTTATGGATATGACACCAAAGTACAAGAAGCAAAGGAAAAACTAAAATATCAAAGTAAGGATTCTGTGTAGCAAAAGAAATAATCAACAGGAGAAGTGATGTCACCAAGATGGTCATTCCTGGCTTTGCTTTTCTTCCCAAAAATCTAACAATTATTTATGAACAAGATACGACTGAGAAAATCCTGGAACATGAAAGCGAGACTGAAGCACATCCCAAGCACCAAAGAGACCACATTAGAAGAGTAAGAGGAGCACCTATATACTGACTGCATTGCCCCTCCCCCAGGCTGGCATTCCACCATGCTGAGAGGTCTCTGCTGAGCCTGCAGTTACTACAGTGGAAGAAAAGAAGTCAAGGAGGACATCCAGCTCCTGAAATGTTGTGGGTTACATCTTGGGAGTTCCCAACATGGTCTTACCCTACAGGGAATGCAGGGAAACCGGTGGGATGTGGTCACTGGGAATCAGATTGTGCTGGAGAAGGGGGAAGAGACTTGTAACAATCAGCACTTTGATCTTGGCATATTGAGTTTCTACCTGTGTCTCTATCCAAGAGGGGGGCCATCTACTCACCTCAAGACATGCCAATAGTTGAGAGGCAAGGTGGTAGGAGAGAAAGGGTTTTATTACAGTTTGTTTGCAAGGAGGAAGATGGCTGACTAATGTCAGAAAGAACCGTTTTACAGAACAAAGACTACAGGCTAGTTATTTAAAGGCTAGTCTCCAGGTGGGGGCAGACATCTTGTCTCAGTTACTGATAATCTTTGTTTTACTGGCTATGCATCAGAGAAGGGAGCAACACCCTATACTCTGATTTAACATAAAGATAATAAGAACAAAATCTTCAATATATGCAGTAAAGATTACTGTTTATGTGGGTGGTGCAAACACCTGCAGTGCCCAAGTAGTACTCCCAACCAGTGGCTTTGCTCATCTGTAAAGCCAAGAAGGTTGCAGTCTGATGAGGGAATTCAGTAGGGTGTAGGTCTGCTTGATTTGGGTCCTCAACCAAAAAGCCTTTAATGGCCCTTGACCCTATCCTGTCTTCACCCAGGTAAGGGAGCTGAGTCATAGCCTGGTCTATAGCTGAGTGTAGCTCCTGGCCCTATCTGGCCAGAAAGACTGGCTGGAACACCTGGAATCTATGTAGCCCAGCAACACTCAAGCAGAGAGTACAGCAAGCAGTTCTGATCAACTGTGAAGCAAAGCCTGTGGTACTGTTTGGCCAAGGAACTTGGGGAGTAGGTCAGATTGAGTCAAGACAATAGAGCCCTTCCAGGCTTGGACTTGGTTGCCTGTTCCTCCCAGGAAGGGGATGTAATTCATAGCCCAACCTATTTCTAAGAGTAGCTTCATGACCCTCTCAACAAGAAAGACTGACTCAGAACACCTGGGAGGCTGCTTGGAGCTGGCCCTCCTGTTCCACCCAGGCAGAGGAGCTCATTCGTAGCCACACCCACTTATGAATATAGCTCCCAGCCTGTCTGATTAGAAAGCCTGGCCATAACACCTGGAAGCTGCATAGCCCAGTAATGCTTGAGCAGAGAGTAGAGAGGGCAGAGCTGATCATCTGCAGAGGAAAGCCTGTTCAAGCAGGGAACTTGGGGAGTGGGTTGGCTTGAGTCAAGACAACAAAGGAGCCTGCTGGCTTTGGAACCATTTTTCCTGCTCCACTCAGGCAGGGAGACTATTCATGGCTCCACTCATTGCTAAACATAGCCTTCAGTCTACCTGACCAGGAAACCTAACCAGAGCACATGGGAACCTGATTAGCCTATTCAACAGCCCTGATTCCATTGGGACTTGAACATAGAGCAAAGTCTGTGGCTTTTGCCATCTGTAGAACATAATCAGTGGCCCTGTCTGGCCCAAGAAATCAGTGCATAGTCTTGTTTAATTCTAGTTCACAAACAATAATTCATGCAGTACCTGGAGCCTGTTGTGCTGCCTCATGATGTCAGGGGAGCTAATTTATAGCCCCTCCTACTACTGAGTATAGTATCCAGCCTTGACCACCTATAAGCCTAGCCAGAGAACCCAGGAACCATGGGGGCAATTCCTAAAGCCTCACTTGGACAGAAAACCAAACCAGGAGTCCTGCCAAAATGTTCTCAGCCAGTGGCACTCTCACCCACCATCAGAGCTTTAGCAGTGGCTTCAATAATAAACCCTGATAGCAGGCCTCACCTGCCCAAGGACATTACCTGCTGATACATCCAGAAACCCAAAGTGAGATGAGATGAGATGACTGGTGAAGAACTGTCTCTGGAAAAGCAAACTTATAAAGTCTGGAAGAGGTACCACTTACTCAAATGTAGAGATACCAACAAAAGGAATCAAGGATCACAAAAAAATTAGGTAAATATGACACCACTAAAGGAAACTAATAAAGCTCCAATAACTGACTCTAAAGAAATAGAGATCTATGAACTGTCAGATAAAGAATTCAGAATAATCCTTTTAAAGAAGCTTAGTGAACAAGAACACACAGTCAGACAAGTAAACAAAATTAGGAAAACAATGCATGAACAAAATGAGAAGTTAACAAAATAGAAATCATGAAAACAACAGAAATCCTAGAGGTGAAAAATTCAATGACTGAATTGAAGAACTAAATAGAGTTTCAAAAATAGATTTGATCATGCAGAAGAAAGAATCAACTACCTAGAAGGTAGGACATTTGAAATTATCCAGTCAGAGGAACAATAAAAAAAAGAGGGGCCAGCCCCGTGGCCAAGTGGTTAAGTCCGCACACTCCACTGCAGTGGCCCAGGGTTTGGATCCTGGGTGCGGACATGGCACCGCTCATCAGGCCATGTTGAGGCAGCAGCCCATATGCCACAACTAGAAGGACCTGCAACTAGGGTATACAACTATGTACCAGGGGGAATTTGGGGAGATAAAGCAGAAAAATAAAGATTGGCCACAGTTGTTAGCTCAGGTGCCAATCTTTAAAAAAAATAAATAAAATAAAAGAGTGAAAAAAGCCTACGGGACTCTTGGGAAACTATCAAAAGAGACAATATCTGCATTATGGTAATTCCAGAAGGAGAAGAGAAAAAGAAAGAGGCAGAAAGTATATTGAAAGCACTAATGACTGAAAGCTTCTCAAACTTGAGGAGAGAAATGGACGTCCAGATCCATAAGGCCCAAAAGATCCCAAATAGGTTGAACCCAAAAAGGGCTACACCAAGACACATTATAACTAAATTACCAAAAGTCAAAGACAAAGAAAGTAATTTAAAAGCAAGAGAAAGTTGTTTCTTTGAAAAGGTAAACAAAATTGACAAAATTTGGGGTAGAATAACTAAAGAAATAAGAGACCGGACTTAAAATTATAAGTGAAGAAGGAGATATTGCAACTGACAACAGAAATAGAAAGGAACATAATAGGCTACTATGAAAAACTATATGCCAACAAATTGGACAACTTCAAAGAAATGGAAAAATTCTTAGAAACTTACAACCTATCAAGAATGAATGAGGAAGAAATAATAAACTGAAGAGCCCAATTATTAGTTAGAAGATTAAACCATTAATCAAAAATACCCCAATGAAGTAAAGCCTAAGACCAAATAGCTTTATAGTTAAATTTTTACCAAACATTTAAAAAGAATTAACACCAATCTTTCTCAAATTCTTCCAAAAAATAAAAAAGGGAAGACTCCCAAACTCATTTTATGAAGTCAGCATTACCCTGATACCAAAGCCAGAAAAGTACAATACAAGAAAACAAACTACAGGCCAAAATCTCTGATGAACATATATGCAAAAAAAACCCTCAACAAAATATCAGTACATTGAATTCACCATGACCAAGTGTTATTTATTCGTGGGTTGCAAGAATAGTTCAACATGCACAAATCAATAAATGTAATACATCACGTTATTAGAATCAAAGAAAAAAATCACATGATTATCTCAACAGATGCAGAAAAAGCATATGACAAAATTCGAGATCCATTCTTAAGAAAAACTCTTAACAAATTAGGTATACAAAGAATGTACCTCAAAATAATAAGACCATATGTAACAAGCATACTGATAACCAGCTCAGTGGTGAAAATTTGAAAAATTTTTCTCTAATAGCAGTAACAAGACAAAAGTACATCTCTCATGACTCCTATTCAACATAGTACTGGATGTCCTAGCCAGAGCCATCAGGAAAGAAAACAAAATAAAAGTCATCAGAATTGGAAAGGAAGAAGTAAAATTGGCTCTGTTTGCAGATGTCATAACCTTATGTATAAAAAATCCTAAAAGTACCACCAAAAAACTGTCGATCTAATCATCAAATTTAGTGAAGTTGTAGGATAGAAAATTAGCATACAAAATTATAAGCATTTCTATATACTAACAATAATTATCCAAAAAAGAAACAAAGAAAATAATCCTATTTACCATAGCAACAAAAACAGTGAATACTTTGGAATAAATTCAACCAAAGAGGTAAAAGATCTCTGTACTGAAAACCACAAGACACTAATGAAAGAAATGGAAGAAAATGCAAATAAGCGGGAAGATATCCTATGATCAAGGATTGGAAGAAATAATATTGTTTAAATGCCCATACTACCCCAAACCATCTACAGAATCACAGCAAACGCTATGAAGATTTTAATGGCTTTTTAAAAATAAAAAATAGAGAAAACCATCCTAAAAGTTATATGGAACCATGTAATACTTTAAATAGCCAAAGCAATCCTGAGAAAGAAGAATAAAGCAGAAAGCATCACACTTCCTGATTTCAGATTGTACTACAAAACTATAGTAATTAAAACAGTGTGGTACTAACATAAAAACAGACACATAGACCAATGGAACAGAATTGAGAGCTCAGAAATAAACCCACGTATGTACAATCAACTAATATTTGACAAGGGAACCAAGAACACTCAATGGAGAAAAGACAGTTTCTTTAATAAAATGGTGTGGGTAAAATTGGATATTGTCATGTAATAAAATAACACTAGACCCCTATCTTACACTACTTACAAAAATAATTCAAAATGGATTAAAGAAACCTTTGTGCACTGTTGGTGGGATTGTAAACTGGTACAGCCACTATGGAAAACAATACGGAGATGCCTCAAAAAATTAAAAATAGAACTACCATATGATTCTGCAATTCCACTTCTGGGAATATCCAAAGGAAGCGAAAACACTATGTTGAAGAAATATCTGAACCTTCACTTCATAGTAGCATTGCATACAACAACCAAGGCATGGAAACAACCTAAGTGTCCATTGAAAGATGAATGGATAAAGAAGTAGGATTATAAGTACACACACACACACTGGAATATTATTCACCCTTAAAAAAAGAATGAAGTCCTGCTATTTGCGACAACATGGATGGACCTTGAGGGCATTATACTAAGTGAAATAAGTCAGACAAAGACAAATACTGCATGATCTCACTTATATGTAAATTTTAAAAAAATCATAGTAAAAGAGATTAGATGTGGTTACCAGAGGGGGAAGGTGGGGGATGGAGAAATTGGAGAAAGGTTGCCAAAAGATACAAACTTCTAATTATAAGACAAATAAGTACTAGGGATGTAATGTACAACATGATGACTATGCAGTCATGCATTTCTTAATAACGAGGATACATTTGAGAAATGTGCCATTAGGCAATTTTCCCATTGTACAAACATCATAAAGTGTGCTTACACAAACCTAGATGGTGTATAGCCTACTATGAACCTAAGCTATATGGTACTAATCTTATGTGACCACCATCATATATGTGGTCCATCATTGACCAAAACATTGCTATATAATGCATGACTGTAGTTAAGACTGCTGTATGGTATATTTGAAAGTTGTTAAGAGAGTAGATCCTAAGAGTTCTCATAACAAGATAAAGAAATTTTTCTATTTTTTATATCTATATGTGATGATGGATGTTAACTAAACTTATTTTGGTAATTATTTCATGACATATGCAAGTCAAATCATTATGCTCTACACCTTAAACATACACAGTGCTTTATGTCAATTATATATCAGTAAAACTGGGGGAAAAAAGTCAAACAGGAGAAAATAATAAAAAATGGAAAGGTGTCCTATGGAATGGGAGAAAATATTTGCACCCCATATATCTGATAAGGGGTTAATATCCAAAATACATAAGGAACTCATGCAACTCAATAGGGAAAAACAATCAGATAAAAGGTGGGCAGAGGACCTGAATAGACATTTCTCCAAAGACAAATAAATGACCAATGAGTACATAAAAAGGTGTGGAATATAACTAATAATTAGAGAAATGTAAATCAAAACCACAATGAGATATCACCTCACAGCTGTGAGAAGTACTATCATCAAAAAGACAAGAGGTAAGTGTTGGCGAGTGTATGAAGAAAATTAAATCCTTGTGCACTGTTGATGGGAATGTACATTGGTACAGCCACTATGGAAAACATAGGTTCTTCAAAAAAAACTAAAAACACAACTACTATGGGATTTAGTTAAACCGCTTTGGGTACGTATTTTAAATAATTGAAACCAGACTATTGAAGGAATATCTCCACCTTCACATTTATTGAAGCATTATTCACAGTAGCCAAGATATGGGACCAACCTAAGTGTCCATCAAAGAATGCATGGACAAAGAATATGTGAATATATAGGTGATCTTTAGGTATACATACATACATACATATATAATGTTATTCAGCCATGAGAAATGATAAAGTCCTACCATTTATGACAACACAGATGGTCCTTGAAGACATCATGCTAAGTGAAATGAAAGAGAAAGACAAATACTATATAGTATCACTTATATGTGGAATCTAATATATCAAGTCTGTAGAAACAGAGTATAGTGGTAGTTATCAGGGCCTGGGTAGGCGGGGGAAATGGAGAAATGTTGGTGAAAGAGTACAAGCTTCCATTTAGAGAAAGAATAAATTCTGGGGATTTAATTCACAGTATTGTGAATGTGAATAACAATATTGTACTATATACTTGAAAATTGCTGAGAGTAAATCTTGTGTCCTCACCACAAAAAAGATATGATAATTACGCAACATGACGGAAGTGTGAGCTAACACTACAGTGGTAATTATATTACAATATGTAAATGTGTATAAGATCAACACTTTGTACACCTAAAGTTACAAGTTACACAATGTTATATGTCAATTATATCTCAATAAAGTTGGGAGGAAAAAAGAAATGCTTTAATATATGTGCTTTTATACAATTTGTGTCATGAAGCAGAGTGCTGACCACAATTTTTTACTGAAATAGCACTCTTCTGTTTTATTCAAGCCTGTAGCAATATTAAAAATTGTTTCCGTGTGTGCTTATAAAAGTATGAACATGCAGCACAAATTTATGAACACATTGTTTCAAAAATATGATGATAGAGGTTAAATCACATCAATTACCAACAACTTTTACATGTCTTTACATTGTGTGCAACATTAAGTTCAGAGTGCTGGAAATAGTGATTCACTCTGGCTTCTAGGACTGTTAAATACACCTTTAAAGAGATGTCTTTACAAAATTTAAACCTTGAAGCACAGAGTCCTAAAGATATTGTTTCACTGAATTACAGTATACTGATTAAGCCACACAGCTAGTACAGTTAGAAACAAATTTAAGCATTGTATATACAGAGTGTATAACATGCAGCACAGGTTTCTGAACATAGGGTTTCACAAGAATGTGATGATAATCTAATTCTCACAAATAGTATTGTTAGAAACAACTCATACAGGTGTCTTTACATTGTGAATAGCATGAAGCACAGACTGATTAACAAAATGTTTCAGTGAAATAACGCTATACTGATTCATTCAGGCTGCTAGCGTAGTTAGAAACAACCTTTTTTGAAACTAGTGGCAAAAAAATACATAACAAAAAGCTTACCATTTTAACTGTTTCCAATTATACAGCTCCATAATATTAAGTATATTCATATGGTTGTGCAACTAATGTCCATAAATATTTCATCTTGAAAAACTGAAACTTTATACCCATTAAACATCACTCCCCATTTCTCCCTCCCCTAAACCTTGGCAAAAACTATTCCACTTCTGTTTCAATTAATTTAACCACCCTAGATACTTCATGTTAGTGGAATCATACAGTATTTTCCTTTTTGTAACTGACTTATTTCACTTAACATAATGTTTGAATTTTCTCCATGTTGTAACATGCACCAGAATTCTTTTTTTCAGGTTGAATAGTATTCTATCGTGTGCATATACCTCATCTTGTATATGCATTTATCCATTGACAGGCACTTTGCTTGCTTCTAACTTTTGACTTTTATGAAAAGTACTGCTATTTTAAGGGGTGTGCAAATATCCCCTCAATTTCTTACATTCAATTCTTTTGGATGTATGCTCAGAAGTGAAATTGCTGCGTCATATGATACATCTATTTTTAATTTTTTGAGGAATGTTTATACTGTTTTCCATATTGACTCCAACAATGAACCTTTCCATCAACAGTGTATAAGGGATCATATTTCTCCACCTCTTCCCCAACACTTATTTCCTGTTTTTTCTTTTCTTGAGCAAGATTAGCCCTGAGCTAACATCTGTCCCAATCTTTCTCTATTTTATATGTGGGTCACTGCCACAGCATAGCTGACAAGTAGTATATGTCCACGCCCAGTATCTAAACCTGTGGACCCAGGCTGCCAGAGCAGAGCATGCCCAACTTAACCACTAGGCTATGGGGCCAGCCCCTTCTGTTTGTTTTTTAATAGTAGCCATCCTAAGTATTCTAAGGTGATATCCATTGTGGTTTGACTTGTGTTTCCTTGATTATTAGTAATGTTGAGAATCTTTTCATATACTTGTTGTTTATGTGTATATCCTCTTTGGAGGAAAGTGTATTCAAGTCCTTTGTACATTTTAATCGGATTGTTTTGTTGTTGTTCTTGAGTTTTTGGATTCTTTACATATTCTGGATGTTAACCTCTTGACATATATATGATATGCAAGTGGTCTATCTTATTTTATAAATTGCCTTTTCGCTCTGTTGACTGTGTCCTTTAATGTACAAAACAGTTTTCAATTTTGATGCAATCCAGTTTCTGTACTTTTGTTGACTGTGATTTTGGTGTGATGTCCAAATCCTTTACAAATACAGTGCCATGAAGATTTTCTACTATGTTTTCTTTGAATATTTTATAGGTTTAGATCTTTGTTCCATTTTTAGTTAACTTTCATATATTGTGTGAAATAAAAATACAACTTCATTTATTTGCATGTGGATATCCAGTTTTCCCAACACTATTTGTTGAAGTAAAAGTTTTTCCCCAATTGAATGGTCTTGGCAACTTAGGTAAAAATTACTTGACAATATGTGAAAGAGTTTATTTCTAGGTTTTCTATTCTGTGTCATTGATATTTGTGCCTGTCTTTATGCCAGTGCCATACTGTTTTATTAATGTAGCTTTGTAATACATTTTGAAATCATGAAGTGTGAGACCTCCAACTCTGTTCTTATTTTTCAGATTGTTTTCTTAATGATATTAATTTTCCATTGCAAGAACAAGGTATGTCTAAGCAATTATTTGTGTGTTCTTTCAGCAATGTTTTGTAGTTTTCAGTGTAAAAGTCTTTCATCTCTTTGGTTAAGTTTACATCCACGTATTTGTGTCTTTAATGTTATAGTAAATGATATTATTTTCTTAAATTCCTCATTGTTAGTGTATAGAAACAAAACTGATTTTTGGAGTGGATTTTTTTTTTTTATCCTGCAACTGCCTAATTCATTCATTAGTTCTAAGAGAACTTTTGCTGTTGTTGTTCAATCTTAAGATTTTATACATCTAATATCATGTCTGTTTACAGAGATAATTTTACTTTTTTAAACAGCTTTACTGACGTAGAATTCACATACCATACAATTCACCCATTTAAAGTGTAGGTATATTTGGTATGTTACATTAACTTTTTTTAATGTGGTAAAACATATACAACAGAAAAGTTGCTATTTTAACCATTTTAAGTGTATAATTAAGTGGCATTAATTATAGTCACAATGTTGTGCAACCATCACCACCACCTATGTCCAAAACTTTGCCATCATCCCAAACAGAAGTTCTGTACCCATTGAACAGTAATTCCACATTCCTCTCTCTAAATTTAGATGCATTTTAATTTCTTTTTCTTGCCTAATTTGTCTGGCTACAGCTTCAATATTATACTGAATAGAAGTGGTGAAAGTGGGTATTTTTGTTTTCTTCCTTATATTAGAGAAAAAGCTTTCAGTCTTTCACCATTGAGTACAGTGTTAGAGGTGAGCTTTTCATATATGGACTTTATTACGTTGAAGTAGTTTCCTTCTATTCCAAGTTTGATGAATGTTTGTATTAAGAAAGAGTGCTGAATTTTGTCAAATGTTTTTTCTGCATCAATTGAAATCATCATGTGATTTTTTCCCCTTCATTTTGTTACTGTGGTGTATTACATTAATAAATTTTCCTATGTGGAAATATCCTTGCATTTCAAGATGAAACACCATTTTCTGTTTCATTAAAAGGTGTTTCCTTTTAATGTGTGGATGAATTCTATTTTCTAGCATTTTGTCGAAGGTTTTTGCATCAATAGTCATCAGGGATATTGTTCGATAGTTTTGTTTCGTTATTTTCATGTAATATTACTTTCTGGAGTTAGTATCTGGGTAATGCTGGCCTCATAAAATGAGTTTTGAAGTATTCCAACCACTTAAAGATTTGGAATAGGTTGAGGAAGATTGGTGTTAATTCTTCCTTAAGTGTTTGGTAGAATTCTCCACTGAAGCCATGTAGTCCTGAGATTTAGTTTTATTGGGAAAGTTTTCAGTACTGATTCAAACTTCTTACTAGTTACAGACTTGTTCATATATTTATGTCTTCAGGATTCAGTCTTGGTAAGTTGTGTTTCTAAGAATGCACCCCTTTTATCTAAGGTATTTAATGTCTTATGCAATTTTCACAGTACTTTATTCTAACGTACTTTATTGATGTAAAAAAGATAGTACTATCCCTTCTTTCATTTCTCACTTAAGTAATTTGAGTGTTCTCTCTTTTTTATTTCTTAAATTAACTAAAGGTTTTAAAATTTTGTTGATCTTGTACCAACTTTTGATTTCATGGATTTTTTCTATTATTTTAATCTCTATTTTACTTTTCTGTGATCTAATCTTTATTATGTTTTTCTTCTGCTCAATTTGAATTTGGTTTGTTCTTCTTTCTCTAGTTTCTTGGCGTATAATGTTTGATTGTTGGCTTGAGGCCTTTCTTCTTTTATTTTATTTTTTTGGTAGACTGGCTCTGAGCTAACATCTGTTGTGAATCTTTTTTTCTCTTCTTCTCCCCAAAGCTCCCCAGTACATAGTTGTATATTCTAGTTATAGGTCCCTCTAGCTGTGCTGTGTGGGATGCCGCTTCAGCGTGACTTGATGAGCTGTGTTAGGTCCACACCCAGGATCCAAACCAGTGAAACCCCAAGCTTTGGAAGTGGAGCATGTGAATTTAACCACTTGGCCATGGTGCTGGCCCCATAGGATTTAAAAAAAATTTTGCAAAGAATATCGTTGGTATTTTGATGGAAATTGTGTTACTCTATAGATGGCTTTGGGTAGTACAGACATTTTTACAATATTACTTCAATCCATGAACACAGACTATCTTTCCATTTATTTGTGTCCTTTGATTTCTGTCAACAAAATCTTGCAGTTTTCATTGTACAGATCTTTCACTTTATTGATTAAATATATTCCTTGGCATTTTACTGTTTTTGATGCTATTATGAATAAGATACTTCTCTTTATTCCTTTTTTAGATGTTTCATTATTAGTATGTAGAAATGCAATTGATTTCTGTATTTTGATTTTATATCATGCAACTTTACTGAAACTGTTGTTTAATTCCAAGAGTTTTTGGTTGAGTCTTTGTGATTGTCTATATATCTAATCCTATCATCTGCAAAAAGTGACAACTTTACTTCTTCCTTTCCAGTTTGGATGCCTTGTATTTCTTTGTCTTTCTTAATTGCTCTATTTAAGATTTCCAGTACTATATTAAATAACTGTGGTGAGAATGGGCATCCTTGTGTTGTTTCTGATCTTAGAGAAAAAGCTTTCAATTTTTCTCCATTGAGTACAATGTTTGCTGTGGATGTGCCATATATGAGGTATATTCCTTCAACACCCAATCTGTTAAGTATTTTTATGATGAAAGGATGTTATATTTTGTCAAATGCTTTTTTTGCATCTATTGAAATGATCATGTGATTTTTATATTTCATTCTACAGTTGTGTGTTACTTAATGATGGGGATACATTCTGAGAAATGTGTTCTTAGGCAATGGTGTCATTGTGCAAACATAGAGTGTGCTTACACAAACCTAGATGGTATAGCCTATTACTATAGCTACACTTTTATATGACTGGCACAACAGTAGGTTTGTTTACACCAGCATCACTAAAAACATGTGAGTAATGTGTTATGCTACAACATTATTATGGCTACAACATCACTAAGAAATAGAAATTTTTCAGCTTCATTATAATTTTATGGGACTACTGTTGTATATACAGTCCATAATTGACTAAAACATTGTTATGCAGCACATGACTGATTAATGTAATGTATTACATTTGTTGCTTTGTGTATGTTGAGCCATCTTTGCATCCCAGGCATAAATCCCACTTGGTCATGGCATATATTCATGTTAATTTTCCTGAATTCAAATTGCTAATATTCTTCTGAGAGTTTTTTCATCTATATTCATCTAGGATATTGGTCTACAGATTTCTTTTCTTGTGATATCTTTATCTGGTTTTGGTATCAAGGTAAGGTTGGCCTCATAGAATGAGTTTGAAATAGCCAAAGCAATCCTGAGAAAGCAGGAAAAGCCAGAGTTTTTACAATTTCTGATTTCAAATTATGTTACAAAGTTCTAGTAATTAAACGTATGATACTGGCATAAAAATAGGCACACAAAACAAAGTAACAGAATAGAAAGCCAAGAATCAACCCCCCACATATATGGTCAACTAGTATTTGACAAGGGAATCAAGAACACCCAATGGGGAAGGGATAGTTCTTTTAATAAATGGTGTTGGGATGACTGGATAAACACGTGCAGACCAGTGGCATTGGACCCCTATCTTATACCACTTACAAATAGTAACACAAATTAGATCAAATACTTAACATAAAACTTGATAATATAACACTAATAGAAGAAAATGTAGGGAAGTTCCACTTTGGTCTTGGCAATATTTTTATGGCTATGACACCAAAGTGCAAACAACAAAAGCAAAAATCAACAAACGATATTCTGTTTAACTTAAAAATCTTCTTAACAGAAAAAGAAACAATTGACAAAATAAAAAGGCAACCTACAGAATAGGAGAAACATTTCACAAACCATGTATTGGATAAGGGGTTAACACAAAATATATACAGAACACATACAATTAAATAATAAAAAAATTAAAAATGGGCAGAAAAACTAAATAGACACTTTATAGAAGACATCCAAATAGGAAAGAGTTACATGAAAAGATTCTCAAAATCACTGATCATCACAGAAATACAAGTAAAAACCACATAAGATATCATGTCACACCTGTTAGAATGGCTATCATCAAGAAGACAAGAGATAACAAATGTCAGTTAAGATGTGGAGAAAAGAGAACAACTGTGCACAATTGGTGGGAATGCAAATTGGTTCAACCAATATAGAAAAACAATATGGGGGATCATCATAAAATTAAAAATAGATCTTTTATGATCCATAAATTCCACTTCTGAGTATATACCTAAAGGATATATATATATATATGGATATAAAATGGATGCTATATATTATATATATATACTGGAATTTTAGCCTTGAGAAAAAAGGACATCCTGTCCTTTGTGACAACATGGATGGAACTTAAAGATATTATACTAAGTGAGATGTTAGGCAGAAAAAGACAAATACTGTATTGTATCACTTATATGTAGAATCTGAAAAAGCCAAAATTGTTAAAACAGAGAGCAAAATGGTGCTTACCAGGAGATGAGGGTGAGGGCATAGGACAGATGTTTAGAGGTACAAACTTACAATGAGTATAAATGAGCCCTAGGAATCTAATGTACAGTATGGTGAACATAGTCAATAATATTGTATTATAACCATCAAACTTGCTAAGAGACTAGAACGTAACTTTTCTAACCACCAAAAGGAAACTATAATATAAACAGGTGCCAAATTATTGCTGCAATGGCAATCATATTACTATATATAAATGTATCAAGTTAACGTGTTGTACACCTTAAATTTACATGATATTATATGTCAATGGTATTTCAATTTAAAAAAACAAAAAAATTTGAAAAGGACAAAGATTCTCACTCTTACCACTTCTTTTCAGCATAGTCCTGGAAGTCCTACACAGAGCAATTAGGCAAAAAAGAAATAAAGACATTCAAATCAGAAAAGAAGTAAAATTATTACTGTTTGCACATGACATGAGAGTTATGTAGTAAACCTTAAAGAATCAACAAAAACCTGTTAGAATACATGAATTTAGTAAAGTTGCAAGATAAAAATCAATATACGAAAATTACTTGCATTTCTATAAACTATAAATGAACTATCTGAAAAAGAAGTTAACCACCTCACTTACAATAGCATTAAAAAGATTAAAATAGGAATGAATTTAATAAGATAAAATACTTTTCATACTTCAAACTATAAAGTATTGATGAAAGAAATTCAAGGAGACACAAAGTAATGGATAGACATCTCATGTTTTTGGATTGGGAAAATTAATATTGTTAAAATATCCATACTACCCAATGTGATCGTTAGATTCAATGCTATCCCTATCAAAATCCCAATTGTCTTTTTTGCAGAAATCGAAAAAAAATCCTAAAATTCCATATGGAACTATGAAAGACCCAAAATAGCCAAAGCAATCCTCAGAAAGAAGAACAAAACTGAAGGCATCACATTTCCGAATAACAAATGTTATTACAAAGCTACTGCAATTACAACAGTATGGTACTGGCATAATGACAGACATACAAAATGAATGGAACAGAATAGAAAGCCCAGGAATAAACTAATGCATATACAGTCAACTAATCTTTTACAAGTAAGCCCAGGATACACAATGTGGAAAGGGTTGTGTCTTTGACAAATGGTATTTTGGAAAGGTGGACATCTGTAGGCAAAACAAAATGTGAATTGGACCCCTACCTTACATGACAACCAAAATCAATTCAAAATGTATTCAAGACTTAAACAAAAGACCTAAAAATCTTAGAAGGAAACGTAGGGGTAAACCTCTTGACATAAGACTTGGCAATAATTTCTTGGATATGAGATCAAAAGCACAGACAAGAAATCAAACGTAGACAAGTGGGACTACATCAAACTAAAAACCTTACGTACTACAAAGAAAGTAATCAACAGAGTGAAAAGAAAATCTATGCAGGGAGAAAATATTTGCAAACTATATATTTGATGAGTTTAATATTCAAAATATATCTGAACTCCTACAACTTAATTGTAAAAGAACAAATAATCTGATTTAAAAATGGGGAAAGGCTTTGAATAGATGTTTCTGCAGAGAAGACATAAAAATTTTCAACAGATATATTAAAAGTGCTCAATCCCAATAATCATTAAGAAAATGCCAATCAAAACCATAGTGAAATACCCCTTCACATCTATTAAAATGGTTATTATCTTAAAAAAGAAGTATTGTAAAAGATATGGAGGAGCTGGAACACTTGTACACTGTTAGTAGAAAGGTAAAATGGTTCAATCACTATGGAAAGCAGTATGGAAGTTCCTCAAAATTTAAAAACGGCGTTGTTATATGATATAGCATTTCTACTTCTAGGTAATTTTCCAGAAGAATTGAAATCAGGACTTTGAAGAGATATATGCCTTCTCATGCTCATTGCTGCATCATTTGCTATAGCTAAGATTTAGAAACAACCAAGATGTCCATTACAAATGAATGGATAAGAAAACATACGCATATGATGAATGAATATTATTCAGTCATGAAAAGTAAAGTGTGTTATATGTGGTGATATGAACATGGAGAACATTATGCTAAGTGAAATAAGCCAGCCATAGAAGGACAAATATCACATGATTCCACTTATATCAGCTATCCAAAAATAGCCAAACTCACAGAAGCAGAAAGTAAGAGAGCAGTTGCCAGGGGCTCAAGAGAGGGGGAAATGGGGAGTTGCCATTCAGTGGGTATAAAGTTACAGTTATACAAGATAAAGAAGTTCCAGGGATACGCTGTTCAGCATTGTGTCTTTAGGTAAGAATACTGTACTGTACACAAAATTCTAACGGAGTAGATCTCATGTTATCTCTTCTTATCACAATTAAAAAAAAAAAAACTAGGGTTGTTAGAAATGACTTGACACATGTGCCTTCACAGGTTGTATAAAATGTAGCACAGAGTACTGAACATATTTTTTTTCTGAAGTACCAGCATGCTGATTCATTCAAAGTTGTGTCAGAAAAAAAATTTACACTGTTCTTTAGAGAGTACATAACATGTTCTGAACACTGTTTCACTTTAATAACTGATTGTACTGATTAATTCAGGCTTCTTTCACTGCTTTAAGCTTATTTTATACCTGAGGCTTTACATACTTTATGACTTGCAACCCAGATTGCTGAGCACAATATTTAACTAAATTCACACTGCATTGTTTCATTCACTCAACTAGCACTGTAAGAACCAACTTTTACACATGTGCCTTAGGAGGAATAACATGATGAGTTTGCAAAGCAGAGTGTTTTGGTGAAATAGCACTATAATGTTTAATTCACTATTAGAATCACCTTTTACATGTGCCTCTACAGGGTGTATAATATACAGCCCAGATTACTGAACACTGTGTGCCGCTTTAATAGAAATATTCTGATTTGTTCAACTTGTTAGAATCATTTTCTATACATGTGTTTTATAGAATATATTTACAGAATGTATTACATTCAGGACAGTGTTGAGCAATGTATATATATATATATATATATATACACACACATATGTATTCATATATATATGAATGAATATGAGTCTATCTATATATAATAGATTTTATATTATAAATAATATTTATATATATTCACTCATATTCATTCATCGCTAGCACTGTTAGAAACAAGTAGTCCTTAAATGACTTTATGGAGTGTATAACATGAGGCAAAGAGGGTTGAACACACTGTTTAGCTGAAATGGCTGGATACTGAATTCAGTGATGATGATAACGCTGTTAGAATTTACTTTTACACATATACCCTACACTGTGGCTAACACACAGACTGATTGCTGAAAAACAGTTTCACTGAAATGGCATTATAGTGAGCCAATCAGGCAGCTAGCAGTTTCAGAAAATATATTTTACATGTGCTATTACATAGTGTACAATATACAAATCAGAACACTTACAAACTGTTTAACTGTAGTAGCAATATCTCAATTTATTCCAACAAATAGCATTGTAAGGAAGACAATTTACTCAAGTTACTTTCAAAGTATATAATATGCAGCCCAGAGGTTTGAAAACAATTTTTTCACAGAAATTGTACTATATTGATTTATAAAAACAGCTAGCACTTTAGAAACATTTTTTACAAACCTGAATTTTAAAAGTGTATAACGTGGTACACAGTTGTGAACATATTGTTTCACGGAAACAACACAGCACTAATTAATTTACACCAGAAGCATGGTAAAAAGAAAAACAAGTAACCGTTACACATGTGACTTTACAGAGTGTATACCATGAAGCATAAATATATGAAAACAGAAATTCGCTGAAATAGCACTATATTGATTTACTCACAGAGCTAGCACCATTAAAAAAACCTTTTGTAAGTATGCCTTTATATCATGCAAAAAAGGGTGATGGAAACAGTGTTTCAGTGAAATAAAATGATAGAGATTCATACACAGATATATTACTGCTATAATCTCCTTTCCTAACTTTCATTTACAGAATGTATGTTATGCCACACACATTGATGAACAATTTAAAAAGTTAGATATAACTTTCACATATGTGGACTATATTTTTTGCTCCTTTCATAGAGTGCTGAATATGATGTTTCACTGAGATAGTACTCTACCAAATCATTTATGAAACTAGCACCTTGGAAAAGTCTTTTACGACTTCATCTTTACAGAGTGTATAACACAGAGAACAGGTAACATGATACAGAATATAACTTACACATGTGACATTACCAAGTCTGTAACATGCACCACAGAATGCTGAACAGTGTTTCACAGGTGTAACAGTATAATGATTCATCTTCACATATAGCAATGTAGAAATTCCTTTTACACATATCTCTTTGCAGAGAGTATAATAAAGGACACGGATTCCCAAAAAATTGTTTCACTGAAATAGCATCATATTGATTTATTTGTGTAGATGGTATTTTTAGAAACAACCTTTAAACTGTGACTTTATAGTGAGTATAACTTTCCACACAGTGCCGAACAAAATATTTAATTTACATAGGACTATATTGATTTACTCTCATAGCTAGTAATGTTCAAACACATTTTATTTTATTCTTTTAAGGTATGCTTTTTGGTGAGGAAGACTGGCCCTGAGCTAACATGTGTCGCCAATCTTCCTCTTCCCCCCCCAAAGCCTCACTACATAGCTGTATATCCTAGTTGTAAGTCATTCTACTCATTCTAGTTCTTCTTTGTGGGATACTGCCACAGCATGGCTTGATGAGTGGTGTGTAGGTCTATGCACTGGATCTGAACCAGCTAACCCCAGGCTGCCAAATCAGAGCATACAAACTTAACCACTTGGCCACAGGGCCAGCCCCCACATTTTATTTCTATTTATTTTTTCCAGTTTATTAAGATATAATTGGCATATAACATTGTATAAGTTAAGGTGTACAGCCTAATGATTATATATATATGTATTATTACCACACTATAAACTTCAATTATCCATTATGCAACAAAAAAATTGCAAGGCATGCAAAGAAATAGGAAAGTATGGCTCATTCAAAGGGGAAAAAAACTAGAGCAACAGAAACTGTCCCTGATAGATACCAGATGTCAGATTTACTTGACAAAGACACTAAAATAACTGTCAAAATTACTCACAGAACTATATAAAGACCTGAAGAAAGCAAAGAAGATAATTATTAACACAATGGAAATATCAGTGAAATGATAGAAAACATAAAATGAAACAAAATGGAAACTCTGAGGACAAAAGTACAAACACTTAAATGGAATTTCACTAGAGGGATTCAAAAGCAGATTTCAGTATGCAGGAGAAATAGAAAATGTAAAGATTAGAGAACTGAAATTATTAAGCCTGAGGAATATGAAGAAAGAAATATTGAACAAAATTAAACACAGGTTCTGGTTCCATCATGGTGACATGAGAGGACCCTGAACTCACCTCCTCCCATGGACACACTGAATCTACAGGTGTATACAGAACAATGAGTTATGAAAGAAACCCAAATACAAGCTGTGACTCCTACACATTGGTCAAACCAAAAAAACTCCACATCAAAATGGATAGAGAGGCTGAGGCACAATCTTTCCATAAATCCCATCCCCAGTGCAGTGGCACAAAATTGAAAGGGAATTCACAACAGCCAGCTTCTCTCTGAGTATCCGAGGATTAGAACCCCACATCTATCACCCCAACTTTTAAGTCTTGCACCTGAGAGATGGAACCCCACAACAGCTAGCTCTGAAAGCCAATAGGGCAGACATCCATGAGACCCACAAGTCTATAACAAATGAAGAAATAGTTCTTAAGGCTTGCACAGACTTTCTGTGGCAACTTCCCCAAGGCACACAGCAGAGGGAGCTGAATGAAATGCACCAAGTCTTTCTGTCAAAGAGGTTTTATGCTTCACGCTTTTAAAATCTTCAACATGAGGGGAAGGCGTCTAATTTAAAACACTTCTAGGGACCTACAGAAATACTCTCCAAGAACCAGGGAGGCCAGTGTGTTTCATCTTTATGCTCTCCCCCTGCCTTGTTCCAGGTCCATGATAATTCTCAGAAAGAAGCTTGTGCATATGTCTAAGGACCCAATTTTTGCAACTACTGGCCAGGAAATGGCCCTTCATAGCCTGGCTATCATATCCAGCGGGGCTTATATTTGTGGATCCCATAGGACTGTTTCAAACATAGAAAGAATTCTTACCCAGCTAGTTCCCAGGGGTAAGGAGCAGAGGCAGCCAACTGAAACACACTCAGTCTTTGTGTGAAATAGACCTATTTGCTTATCTTAAAGCTTTGGCAGGAGGAACAATTTCTAATTTAAGACATGTCAGTAAGCCTAATGCAATAGGCCTTCTGACAGGATTTGGCACCTACTCAACTACTGGGAGCTATTAAAAGATAATAGACTGCTTGGATAAGCACAAAGACTTGAGAGGAAACCAAGAGCTGAGGCAGGTTTGAATGCAAGGTTCATCTCCTATAAGAAGCCACTCCTTCAAGACTAGGAGAGGTAGTTGTTTCATCTACTGTATAGAAATCAACAGAGTCAAGCAAAATGAGAAAATAGAGGAATATGTTCAAACAAAAGAGTGAGATAAAACCTCAGAAAAAACCTTAGTGAAGCAGAGATAAGTAATCTGGTAAAGCCTTCAAAGTAATCGTCATAAGATCCTCACCAAACTGGTGAGAAGAATAGATGAACACAGTGGGAACTTAAACAAAGACGTGGGAGATATAATAAAGTACCAAATAGAAGTCACAGAGGTGAAGAATACAATATCTGAACTGAAAAATACACTAGAAATTTTCAACAACACACTAGATGAAGCAGAAGACAAGATGTGTTGACTCAAAGACAAGGCAGTGACACTTACCCAATCATTGCAGCAAAAAGAAGAAAAGAATTTTTAAAAAGTGAAGGGACTTATGGGGCAACATCAAACAAACCAACATTTGCATCATAGGTTTCCAAGAAATAGAAGAGAGAATGGAACAGAAATCCTATTTGAAGCAATAATAGCTAAAAACTTCCCTAACCAGGGGAAGGAAACAGACATCCAGATGCAGGAATCTCAGAGTTCCAAATAAAAGGAATCCAAAGAGACACACACCAAGATACAATATAAATAAAATGTCAAAAGTTAAAGACAGGGAGAAAATATTAAAAGCACCAAAAAAGAAACATCTTGCTACATACAAGGGAATCCCATAAGACTATGAGCAGACTTTTGCAGAAACTTTGCAGGGCAGAAAGGAGTGGCACAATATATTAAAAGTGCTGAAAGAAAATACCTCCAACTAAGAATACTCTATCTGGCAAAGTTAGCATTCAGAAGTGAATAAGAGATTTTGTTTTCCAGACAGGCAAATGCTAAAGGAGTTCATCACCACTAAACCAATCTTACAAGAAATGTTAAAGGTGTTTCTTCAAGTTGAATAAAAAGAGCACTAATTAGAAGCATAAACACATATGAAAGAATAAATTTCATGGAAAGGTAAATATATGGTAAAGCTAGTGAATTTTATTACTTATAAAGCTAATATGAAGGTTAAAAGACAAATGTAGTAAAAATAACTATGATTACAACAATTAGTTAAGGGATACAAAAGATGAAACAATGCAAAATATGACACGAACAACACAAAATGAGGGGAGAGTGAGTAATGTTGAATTTACAATGAGATCAAACTTTAGTTGTTATCAACTTAAAATAGACTATTATAGATATAAGCTGTTAGATGTAAACCTTAAGGCAACCACAAAGCAAAATCCTATAGTAAATATACAAAAGATAAAGAGAAATAAATATAAGCATACCACTAAAGAAAGTCATTAAACCACAAAGGAAGAAAGTAAGAGAAGAAGAAAGGAACAGAGAGGAACTACCAAAACAGCCAGAAAACATGTAACAAAATGACAATATGCACATATTTATCAATAATTACTTTAAATGTAAATAAACCAGGTACTCCAATTAAAAGACAGAGTCGTTGAGGGACATAAAAAGAAGACCCATCTATATGTTGCTCTCCAGAGACTCATGTCAGATGTAAGCATACACACAGACTGAAAGTAAAGGGATGGAAAAAGATATTCTATGCAAATGGAAACCAAAAGAAAGCTGGAGTAGCTATACTTATATCCAACAAAATAGACTTTAAAACAAAGACTATAATAAGAGAGGAAGGGCATTATTTGATGATGAAGGAGTCAATCAAACAAAAGGATATAACATTGATAAATATTTGTGCACTCAACACCGGATCACCTAAACATATAAAGGAAATATTAACAGACATAAAGTAGAAATAGACAGCAATACAATAACAGTAAGACATTTTTCATTTGTTTTTTTTTTTTTTTGAGGAAGCTTAGCCTTGAGCTAACTACTGCCAGTCCTCCTCTTTTTGCTGAGGAAGCCTGTCCCTGAGCTAACATCCATGCCCATATTCCTCTACTTTATATGTGGGATGCCTATCACAGCATGGCATGCCAAGGGGTGCCATGTCTGCACCCAGGATCCAAACCAGCAAACCCCAGTCTGCTGAGAAGCGGAACCTGCGAACTTAACCAATGTGCCACTGGGCTGGCCCCACAGTAAGATGCTTTAATATCCCACTTTCACTAATGGATAGATCATCCAGGCAGAAATCAATAAGGAAACACTGACCTTAAACAACACTTTAGTCCAGATCAATTTAACAGACATTTATAGATCATTCAATCCAAAGCAACAGAATACACATTATTCTCAAGTGAACAAGAAACATTCTCCAGGATAGATTATATACTAGGCCAAAAAACAAGTCTTAAATCGAAGGAAGATTAAAATAATATCAGAGATGGTTTCTGACCATAATAGTATAAATATAGAAATCACTTACAAGAAGAAAACTAAAAAATTCAGATATACATGGAGATTAAACATACTTCTGAACAACAAATGGCCCGAAAAAGAACAATAAAAAATCACCTTGGGACAACAAAGAAACAACCCACCAATTGGGAGAAAATATTTGCAAATCATACATCTGACAAGGGGTTAATCTTCATAATATACAAAGAACTCACACAAATCAACAATAAAAAAGTAAACAAACTGATCAAAAAGTAGGCAGAGGAGATGAACAGACATTTTTCCAAAGAAGAGATACAGATGGTCAATAAACATATGAAAAGATGTTCAACATCACTAATCATCAGGGAAATGCATATTAAAAATTACGCTAAGATACCCCCTTACACCTGTTAAAATGGCTATAATCACTAAGACTAAAAGTAAATGTTGGTGAGGGTGTGGAGAGAAGGAAACGCTCATACACTGCTGGTAGGAATGCAAACTGGTGCAACCACAATGAAAAACAGTATGGAGCTTCCTCAAAAAACTAAAATAGACCTACCATATGACCCAGATATCCCACTACTGGGTATCTACCCAAACAATTTGAAATCAACAATCCAAAGTAACACATGCAACATTATGTTCTTTGCAGCACTATTCACAACAGCCAGGACATGGAAGCAACCCAAGTGCCCATCGACTGATGACTGGATAAAGAAGATGTGGTATATATATATATATATATATATATATATATATATATATATATATATATACACACAATGGAATACTACTCAATCAGGAAAAATGACAAATTCATCCCATTTGCAATAACATGGAAGGACCTGGGGGAATTATGCTAAGCGAAATAAGCCAGTCTGAGAAAGACAAACACCAGATGATTTCACTCATATGTGAAATATAAACAAGTACTGGGACAAAGAAAACAGTTCAGTGGTTACCAGGGGAAGAGGGGTAGGGAGGGCACTGGGGGTGAAGGGAAGTACTTACGTCGTGACAGTCAAGAAATAATGTACAACTGAAATCTCACATTGATGTAAACTATTATGAATTCAACAAAAAAGAAAGAGAAAAAAATTACCTTGAGACAAATGAAAATGGAAACACAATATACCAAAGCTTATGGGCTGCAGCAAAAAGAGTTTTAAGGGGAAAGTTCATAGCAATAAATGCCTCCTTCAAGAAACAAGAAAAAACTCAAGCAACATAACTTGACGCTTCAAGGAAGTATGAGAATAAAAATGAAAAAGCCCAGAGTTAGTAGAAGGAAGAAAATCACAAAGATCAGAGTGAAAATAAATAAAATAGAGACTAAAACGACAATGGAAAGATCAATGAAAGTAACAGTTGGTTCTTTAAAAAGATAAACGAAATTGACAGACCTTTAGCTAGACTAACCAAGAAAAAAGAGAACTCAAATAAATAAAATCAGGAATGAAAGAGGAGATGCTACAACTGGCCACATAAATACAAAGTTTCATAAGAGACTACTATGAATAAGTATACATCAAAAATTTGACAACCTTAGAAGAAATGGATAAATTCCTAGAAACATACACCTTACCAAGACCAAATCATAATGAAATAGAAAATCTGAACAGACTGATTATGGGTAATGAGATTGAATCAGTAATTAAAACCTCCAAACAAAATCTAGGACCAGATGGTTTCACTGGTGAATTCTACCAAACATTTAAGGAAGAATTAATACCAATCGTTCTCGAACTCTTTCAAAAATTGAAGAGGAAGAAACACTTTCAAATTCATTTTACAAAGCTAGCATTACTGTGATACCAAAAACAGAGAAGACACCACAAGAAAAGAAAATTACAGGCCAATATTTCTGATGAGCTTAGAAGGAAAATCCTCAACAAAATATTAGCAAACCAAATTCAACAAAACATTAAAAGGATCGTACACCATGATGAAGTTGGGTTTAGTCCAGGGATGTAAGGATGGTTCAAAATCAGCAAACCAGTCAATGTGATATACCATCCTAACAAAATGAAAGATAAAAGTTATATGATCACCTCAATAGATGCTGAGAAGGAATTTGACAAAATTCAACAACCATTTATGATAAAAACTCTCCACAAAGTGAGTATAGCTGGAAATAACATCAATGTAAAAATCATATATGATAAGCTCACAGCTAAAATAATACTCAATGCAGAAAAATTGAAAGCTTTTCCTCTAAGATCAGGAACAAAGCAAGTGTGCCTATTCTCACCACTTTTATTCAACATAGTACTGGAAGTCCTAACCAGAGTAATTGGGCAAGAAAAATAAGCAAATGGCATCCAAATCAGAAAGAGAAAAGTAAAATTGTCACTATTTCCAAATGACATGATGTTATATATGGAAAACCCTGAAGACTCCCCGAAAAAGCTGTTATAACTAATAATTAAGTAAAGTTGCAGGACGCAAATTCAGTATACAGATTTTTATCTCTTGCAATTCTATACACTAATAACAAACTATCAGAAAGAGCAATTTAAAAAATCTCATTTTAAATCTAAAGGAATAAATTAGCTACAAAGGAATTTATCCAAGAAGGTGAAAGACCTGTACACTGAAAGCTATAGATCATGGATGAATGAAATTGAAAAAGACAGAAATAAATGGAAAAATATTATGTGCTCATGGATTGGAAGAATCAATATTGTTAAAAATTCCATACTACTCAAAAAAATATGCAGATGCATTACAATCCCCGTCCAAGTTCCAAGAGCATTTTTCACATATATAGACCAAACAGTCCTAACATTTGTATTAAACCACAAAAGACCCCAACTAACTAAAGCAATCTTGAGAAAGAATTACAAAACGGAAAGCATCATGCTCCCTGATTTCAAAAAATATTGCAAAGATATAGTAATGAAAACAATATGGTATTGCCAAACAAAACAGATATATAGGTCAATGGAATAGAAGAAAGAGGCCAGAAATAAACTC
Organism: Equus asinus; assembly: GCF_041296235.1. Lineage (NCBI taxonomy): Eukaryota > Metazoa > Chordata > Mammalia > Perissodactyla > Equidae > Equus > Equus asinus. The sequence continues at coordinate 97,516 of NW_027224799.1, forward strand.
ACACCTATATGGTCACTTAATTTATGACAAGGAAGCCAAGAATATACAATGAGAAAATATCACTCTTTTCAACAAATGGTGTGGGGAAAACTGGACAGTCACATGCAAGAGAATGAAACTGGAGCACTATCTTACACCATACACAAAAATTAACTCAAAATGGATCAAAGACTCAAATTTAAGACCTTAAGACTCCTAAAAGAAAAGATAGACAGTAATCTGACTGACACTAGTCTTGGCAATTAGTTTTTTGGTTTGACGCCAAAAGCACAGACAACAAAAGTAAAAAAAAAGAGTGGGACTACGTAAAAGTAAAAACCTTTTGCACAGCAAACAAAACCATCAACAAAATTAAAAGACAACCTATCAAATGGGAGAAATTTTTGCAAGTTGTATCTCTGATAAGGAGTTAATATCCAAATTATATTAAGAAACTCATACAACTCCATAACAAAAATCCAAACAATTTGATTAAAAGATGTGCAGAGGGTCTGTCTGAGTCCAGTATAATTCTAATTCTGTGAAACATTGTCCTTATTACTCTGTGCTTCAGGTTTTAAATAATGTAAAGAACATTTTCACAGGAGTAGTTTTATAGTTTGTATAATATGAGGCAAAATGTGCTGAACACAGTGTTTCATTGAAATAGTAGAATCTGATTCATTTACACAGCTACCACTCTTAGAAATATTTTTTAAAGTGTGCTTTTACAGAATAAAAGGTATTTTAACAGTAGGTATTTCACACAGCTGTCATGGTACACAGTAACACTATGTTTCATGGATCAGTATAGTGCTATATAGTGAAACACTGTGTTCAGAACTCTGTGCTGCATGTTATTTACTCTGAGAAGAAATGTGTAACAATTTTTTTAACAGTGTAGCTGTGTGAATTAATTAGCATGCTCCTTCTTTAGTGAAACACCTTGTTCATACTCTGTGCTGCATTTTATCCAATCTGAGAAGCACATATGTAAAATTATGTCTAAAAGTGCAGATTCTTAAAAGAATAGGAATACTATTTCAGTGACATTTTGTTTATCACTTTGTGCTGCATGTTATACATTTTGTAAGTAAATATACTTAGTTTTCTAACAGTGATATTTGTGTGAATATCCTGTATCATCCCATTTTAGTGAAAAACTGTGTTCAGAACTATATGCTGCATTTTAGCATTTTATACTTTCTGTAAGTGCACAGGTATAGAAGGTGTTGCTGTCAGGGTGAACTGCACGAATATATCAGGAAAGTGTTCTTGTTCAGTGAAACAAGATGTTCAGCATTCTATCTTGCATGATATACATTTCGTAAAGGCACATGTGTAAAAGTTGTTTCTAATGATTATCTGCATTACTAAATCTATGTAATGTCATTTCAATGAAATAATATTTCAGCACTCTCTGTTGCAAGTATACACTCTGTAAATACACAAAAGTAAAAGTTGTTTTTAACAGTGCAATCTCTGTGTATGAATCAGCATCATGCTATTTCAATCTCTGTTGTATGTTATATACTCTTTAGAGATGCATATTTAAAAGTTGTTTCTAAAGTGAAAACTGCATGGGTTAATAAGTGTAGTACTTTTTAAGTAAAATACTCTATTCACCTCTCTGCACATCATGTAACAAACTGTTAAAACACAAGGGTAGAAGGCATTTCAGACAGTGCTGTCTATGTGAATAAATCGGTATACTGCTGGTTTAGTGAAACACTGTGTTCAGCAAATTGTGTTTTTCGTTATATACTCTGCTAAGGCACATTCATAAAAGACTTTTGTTAATGGCAGTGTCTGTGTGTATGAACAAGTATTGAGCTATTTAGTGAACCACTGTTATAACACATTGGGCTGTATCCTTTCACGGTAAAGGTAAATATGTAACTGTGTTTATAACACCAAAAGCTGTGTGAATAAATCAGGATATTGATATTTTAGTTAGACATTGTCAGCACTCTGTATTGCCTGTTATATATTCTGTAAAGTACTTGTATAAAAGTTTTGTCTGACCATGCTATCTATGTAAATAAATCTCTATAGTACTATCTCAGTGAAATATTGTATTCAGAAATTTGTGCTGCATTGTTATAAAGTCTGTAAAAGCATATATCTAAAAGTTGTTTCTAACCATGGGCAACTGTGTGACTTAATCAGGAGTGTGCTCTAACAATGTAAAATTATTCAGCATTTTATGCAGCATGCTATACATTCTGTAAAAGTACACTTTAAAAAATATTTCTAAGAGTGGTAGCTGTGTAAATGAATCAGATTCTACTATTTCAATGAAACACTGTGTTCAGCACTTTTTGCCTCATATTATGCAAACTATAAAGCTACCCATGTGAAACTGTTCTTTATAACAGTGCTAGTTGTATGAATGCAAGAGAGTAGTCCAAATTCAGTGAAACAGTGTGGTCATTACTCTGAGCTTCAGTTATAAACTTTGTAACTGCTCACGAATAAAAGATGTTTCTAAGAAGGCTAGAAACCTATACACATCACAATAGCGTTAGTTTAGTCAAGAAGTGCTCAGCAATCTGTATTTCATGTGATATATTCTGTAAGGGAACACATGTAAAAGTTGATATAAGAGTGTTACTTATGTGAATGAATCAGTATATTGGGAATTTAGTGAATCACTCTTCTTAGCACTCTGTCCTGCCAGTTCTACATTTTGTATAGGCTTCTGTGCAATAGGTATTTCTAACAGTGCTAGTAGCCTGAATAAATCATTATAGTGCTATTTCAGTAAAACACTGCATTCAACAGCCTCTGCTTCATGTTATTCACTGTGTAAGGATGTGTAACAAACTTTTGTAACAGTATTTTTGTGAATTAATCATTATATCATTTTACTGAAACAGTGTTCAGCACTCTGTTACATTATTTACTTTTTCAAATCACATAGGTAAAAATCATTCATAACAGTTCTAGTTGCTTAAATAAATCAGGATAGTGATATTTTAGTGAATCACTGAGTATTCTGAGTCGCATCTTATATACTCTCTAAATGTATGCATGAAAATGTTGTTGTAGCATTGTTAGTTATGGGAAATACTAGTATTCTGCTGTTTGTGCTATTTGTATGAAACAGTTTTCAGCATTGTGTGCTGCATGTTGCCACACACTTAAAGGTTCATGTATAAAACTTGTTTTCAACAATACTAGCTGTGTGACTGAATCAGTACAGAGTTATTTTGATGAAAGGCTGTGTTGATAACTGTGTGGTACATGTACATGTTCCAAAGGTGCATAGAGAACAGTAATTTCTAACAGTGTTACATGTGTGAATGAATCAGTATAGTAGAATTTCAGTGAAGCACTGTGCTAAGCACTGTGTGTTATATGCTGTATAGTCTATAAAGGTGCATGTGAAATAGTCATTTCTAACAGTACTAGCTATGTGGATGAATTAGGATAGTTCTGTTTTAACTATCTTGTAGTTAATTAAGTTACTCCTCTTGTAACTACTAAATTTAATAGTGAAACTATTATCAGCATGCTTGTTGCATGTTATACATTCTGTAAATGTGCATATACAAAAGCACTAGCTGCATGAAGAATAAAGGTTATATAAATAAAGAAACTATAAATATATATAAATAAAGGTTCTATAATAAAGAAAGTAAAAAAGTTGTTTCTAAAGGACTAGTCTCACTAAACTAGCCTATATTGAGTCAGTATAGGGCTATTTTAGCGGAACACTCTATTCAACATGAGCTTCATGTCATATTTTTTGAAAGGCACACATGTAATAGTGCTGGATGTGTGGATTAACCAGTATGGTGCTATTTCAGAGAAAGTATTCACCACCTGTGCTTCTGCTCTTTTCAGTCCAAACTGGCAGAATTGCTGCTAAGATTATTGATCAGATCTAGAAATCACATGCCTAATCTCTTTAGTAAATGTCCAGCCATACCCTTGGTGTTCCTTCCACAGCTCTTTCTTATTTTTGTCACATCAGAAAAATGAGAATTTTCCAGATTTTAAAGTTCCAACTTCTTTTGGCTTAACAACTTCTTCTTCAATTTCTCTCTCTCTTTTGTCATTCTACTGTAAGCATTAAGGAGAAACCAGGACATGTCTTCATGACTTTGCTTAGAAATCTCCACAGATGTGTATCCAAGTTCATCACTTACAAGTTCTACTTTTCACAAAACACTAGAACACAATTTAGCAAAGTTTATTGTCACTTTATAACAAAGATATATATATATATATATATATATATATATATATATGTAGATAGATAGAAGCTTTCTACTGCTTTCTTCTTTTCTTTCTGAGCTCTTACCACCAATGACTTATATCCATATTTCTACCAAAGTGCTTTTAAGGCAATCTGGATTTTTCCAAAATTCACCTCAAAACTCTTCCAGCCTCCAATCATTACCAAAGACACTTTCACACTTTTAGGTATTTGTTACACTAGTACCCCACATTTGGAATCAAAATCTGTATTAGCTTGCAAGGGCTGTGTAACAAATACCAGCAACTGGGTGGCTTAAACAACATAAGTTTATTTTCTCACAATTATGGAGGATAGAAGTCCTGGATCAAGGTGTCAGCAAGGTTAATTTCTTCTGAGGCCTCTCTCTATGGTTTTTAGATGGCCATCTTCTCCCTGTTTCTTCACAAGGTCTTTCCTCTGTGTGTGTCTGTGTCCTAATCTCCTCTTCTTGTAAGGACACTAATCAGATTGGATTAGGGCCCACCCTAAAGACCTAATTTTAACTTAAATACTCCTCTAAAGACCTATATCCAAATATAGACAGATTTCGATGTACTAGAGAACAGGACTTCAAGGTATGAAATTTCAGGGGGTAGAAATTCAGCCTGTAAAACCCTCTGTAAATTCACACATATTCATAGCATTTATTAAAGTTCTGTTTTCATGTATGACTCAGGATCATGCCTCTTCCATTAAACACTGTGTTCAGCAGCCTGTGAATAATGTTGTATGTCCCAAAAGTGCCTTGTTTAAAGGTGTTTCTGATAGTGCCATCCGGATGAACAAATCAATATATTACCATTTCAGCGATGCATTTATTGAGTACTTTGTACTGCATCTTATACACTCTGTAAAGTCACATGAATAAAAGGAACTTTTGACAATGTTATCCATCTCTATGAATAAATATCTTGCTCTTTCAGCGAAATACTATGTTCAGCATATTGTGCTCCTTGTTATACACTCTGTAAAGACACATATGTAAAGAGATTTATAGGAATTGCTGAAGGATTGCTGAGAATAAAGTGGGATGGGAAGACTGTCGACTCAACTCCTCCTACAGATGCAATGACTTTATAACTACCTATGGAACAATTACCCCTCAGAGAGAACCAGAAACTGGATAAAAAGAACCCACACAACAAGGAACAACACTGACTGAGGTGGAAGAGGCATAAATACCTCTCAGGAGAGGGAAAAAAAATCACATTCTAGCCATGGTGCTTCACAGCTAGGAGAAATCTTAAGGTACAAAGCTTTTCCTGGAGGAGCTGGGTATCTGAGCAGGAGAGCTTTGTCACAATAAGCAGCTTTTGAACTCATCACAACTGAGATGAGTGTCATGATATCTGGCTTTGCCAGCTATTAAAAACAATGAGGGGGGCTGGCCGCATGGCCAAGTGGTTAAGTTCACGCACTCCGCTGCAGGCGGCCCAGTGTTTAATCAGTTCAAATTCTGGGTGTGGACATGGCACTGCTCTTTGAGTCATGCTGAGTTGGTGTCCCACATGCCACAACTAGTAGCACCCACAACGAAGAATATAGAACTATGTACCGGGGGGCTTTGGGGAGAAAAAGGAAAAAAATAAAATCTTTAAGAAAACCCCCAAAAAACCATGAGGAATATCCCTATAAAAGCTAAAAAACATAGGAGAAAGAAATGCCTGCTTTTTCTGGACCCATGCACAAATTCATTCATTCTGGAAACCAACACGAAATTACTAGAAAGAAAGGTGTACCGACCTTTAGTGAAAGAGATTCACTTGGTAGGCTCTGGCCACATCTCAGGGAGGCAGGTGGTGGCTGGAGCCACCTCTCCAGGAACTGAAAAAGAGGCACAAGCCATTACTGGGACCTAGTACAAGTGTCCTGACACAGATGCTGGCAGATGCCATTTGATTTCTTCACCTGGCCTGTTAACACAGGGCTTTTCCCCATGCACCAGAGCACTGATTTAATCCAGCACAACCAGGGCAGGCAGCCTGCCCTAGGAACAAACCCCACCAACCAGCAAGCATGCGGGCAACTTGTGGGCCCAAGTAGGCTGACTATGAGCAACCTTTTGCAGCAGGGCAAGAAGGTCCACCTCTGTCAAGCAGAGTGTCCGCAAGGGGTGGGTCTGGGTTGGAGTGTGTGGGACCTCTGCAGCAGCAGGGCGATTGGGTTCACTTCAGTGGGGCAGGGCATGAACCTGGGGCAAGACTTCATTGATGGGGTGTGTGGGCCTGTTGTCAACTGCAGCAGACTTGTGCTTCTCAACTACATAGGGGACTGCTCCAAATTCCAATGCATGAAACAACTGTGTACTATCATGCCTGGGGCTGGCCCCACCTGGACACACTCCTGAGAGAGCTAACAGCCTTCCAAGCCAGAGGCCTACAGCAATTGTGAACCCCTGAGTCTAGCAACAAGACACAATGGGGGCCTACTCACTTAACAGCAAGACAGCAGCAGGTGTGTGCCATTAGACCTTTAAACTACCTGTGCTTGGGCTCCCTTCCACCCAATAAAGTGACTAAAGAGACTGTACCAGCCCCACACAGTTGAGCCTTACAACCAGGGAGCCGGGGGACTGCCTAGCCTTTGCATGCACTTGCAGTAGGAGCAACCCTTCCACAACAGGAGGGCAAGCATAGCCCACATAGGGGACACTCCTCAAACATTTGGAACTGGTGACGAGAGGGAAGCACATTGCTGGGGCTCATAAGGCTTCTCTTAAAGATGGAGATACATAGCCCATCTACATAATACCTAGATACAAGCACAGAGGCAAAATGAGGAGACAGATGAATATGCTCCCAATAAGGGAATAGGAAAAGAACTAAATGAAACAGACATAAACAATCTACCTGATAAGGAGTACAAACTAATAGTCATAATGATGCTCACTGATCTTGGGAGAAGAATAGATAAACAGTGAGAACTTCAAAAAGAATTGGAAAACAAAAAAGAACCAATCAGAACTGCAGAATACAATAATGGAAATGAAAAATTCACTACAGAGAATCAATAGCAGAGTAGATGACACAGAACGACAGATCAGTGAGCTGGACAAAAGACTAGAGGAAATCACCAAAGCTGAACAGAAAAAGAAAAATAATTGAAAACAATGGGAACACTCTAAGGTAGCTCTGGAACAATATCAAGCATACGAACACCCATATTATAGGTGTTCCAGAGGAGAAGAGAGAGACAAAGGAGCAGAGAATCTATTTGAAGAATTAATAGCTGAAAATTTCCCTAACCCAAGGAAGGAAACAGACATCCAGGTACAGAAATCACAGAGAACACTAAACAAGATGAACCTAAAGAGGTCCACATCAAGAAACATTGTAATTAAAATGTCAAAAATTAAGGAGAAAGAGAGAATCTTAAAAACTGCAAGAGAAAGGCAACACATTACATATAAAAGAAACCTCATAAGGCTATCAGCTGACTTCTCAGCAGATACTGAGATACTTACTGGCTAGAAGGGAGTGGCATGATGTATTTAAAATGCTGAAAGGAAAAAAAAAAAGCCAGGAATACTCTACCTGGCAAAGTTATCACTCAGAATGGAAGGAGAGACAAAGAGTTTTGCAGACAAGCAAAAACTAAGGGAGTTTATCACAAATAAAACAGCTTTGCACGAAATGTTAAAGGGACCTATTTAAGTGGAAGAGAAAAGACCACAAATAGGAGTAAGAAAATTATCAAAAATAAATAAAATCGCAGGTAAAGGCAAATATATAGTAAAGGTAGCAGATTGACCACCTTTTGAAGCGAATAGGAGGAACAAAAGAGAAAAGCATTAAAATTATCTATTTCCATGATAAGGAGTTAATGGATACACACACACACACACACACACACAAAACAGGTTAAATATGACATCAAAACATAAATGTGGGTGAGGGTGAATAAAAGTGTATGACATTTAGCAAGAGGTCAAATTTAAGAGACTATCAACTTAATATAGATTGCTATTTATATAGATTATTATATATGAACCTCATGGTAGTCACAAGACAGAAACCTATAATAAAAACAAAAACTTAAGAGAAAATAACCCAAACATAATACTAAACAAAGTTATCAAACCACAAGGGAAGAGAGCAAGAGAAGAAGAAAGGAACAGAGAAGAACTACTAAAAAACTCAGGAGAAAAGAATTAAAATGGCAAAAGTACATACTTATCAATAGACTAAATACTCCAAACACAAAATATAGAGTGACCAAGTGGATAAAAAAGCAAGACCCATACATATGCTGCATGTAAGAGGCACATTTGAGACCTAAAGAAATTCATAAACTGAAAATGAAAGGATAGAAAAGGACTCCATGGAAATGGCAAAGAAAACTAAGCTGGGGTAGCAATACTTATATCAGACAAAATAGACTTTAAAACACAAACTGTAACAAGACAAAGAAGAGCAGTACATAATGATAAAGGGTACAATCCAACAAGAGGCTATAACACTTGTAAATATCTATTCACCCAACACAGGAGTACCTAAATATATAAAGCAATTATTAACAGACATAAATGGAGAAAGAGATAGTAATGCAATAATAGTAGGAGACTTTAACACTCTACTTATATCAATGTATAGATCATCCAAACAGAAGATCAATAAGGAAACATTGGCCTTGAATGACACATTATACCACACGGACTTATTAGATATATACAGAAAATTCCATTCAAAAACCGCAGAATACACATTCTTCAGACTAGATCACATATTAGGCCACAAAAGAAGTCTCAATAAATTTTAGAATATTGAAATAATACCAAACATGTTTTCTGAACACAACAGTATGAAACTAGAAATCAACTACGGGAAGAAAACTGGAAAAGACACAAATATGTAGATATTAAACAAAATGCTGCTGAAGAACTGTTCAATGAAGAAATCAAAGGAGAAATAAAAAATAGCTGATGACAAATGAAAATGAAGATATGACATGTCAAAATTTATGGGATATAACAAAGGTGGTACTAAGAGGGAAGTTCATAGCAATACAGGCCTACCTCAACAAACAAGAAAAATCTTAAGTAAACTAACAGTGCACTTAAAGTAACTAGAAGAAGAAGAACAAAAAAAAGCCCTAAATAAGTAGAAGGAGGGAAATAATAAAAATCCGAGAATGAATTAATGAAATAGAGACAAAAAAACAGTAGAGAAAAATCAATGAAACTAAGAACCGGCTCTTTGAGAAGATAAAGTTGACAAAACTTTAGCTAAATGCACCAAGAAAAATAGAGAGAAGGCTCAGATAAATAAAATCAAAAATGAAAGAGAAGAAATTATAACTCCTCAGAAATACAAAAGATTGTAAGAGAATACTGCAAAAAAACGTATGACAACAAACTGGGTAATCTAGAATAATGGATAAATTCTTAGAATCATACAACCTTCTAAAACTGAATCAAGACGAAATAGAGAATTTGAATAGACCAATCACCAGTAAGGAGATTGAAACAGTAGCCAAAAACCTCCTCAAAAATGAAAGTCCAGGATCAGACAGCTTCCCTAGTGAATTCTATCAAACATTCAAAGAAGACTTAAAACCTATCCTTCTCAAACTCCTCCAAAAGGTTGAAGAGGAGGGAAAGATTCCTAACTCATTCTAAGAAGCCAACATTACCCTGATACCAAAAACAGGCAAGGACAGCACAAACAACCAAAATTATAGGGAAGTATCACTGAAGAGCACTGATGCAAAATTCCTCAACAAAATGCTAGAAAATCAAATACAACAATGCAATAAAAAGGTCATACACCAAGATCAAGTGGGGTTTATTCTAGGGATGAAAGGATGGTTCAGCATCCACAAATAAATCAACATAATACACCACATTAACAAAATGAAGAATAAAAATCACATGATCATCTCAATAGATGCAGAGAAAGCATTTGACAAAAACAGCATCAATTTATGATAGAAGCTCTGAATAAAATGGGTATAGAAGGAAAGTACCTCAACATGATAAAGGCCTTATATGAAAAACCCACAGCTAATATCACACTCAATGGAGAAAAGCTGAAAGTTATTCCTTTAAGAACTGGGACCAGACAAGGATGTCCACTTTCAGCACTCTTATTTGACATAGTATTGGAAGCCCTCGCCAGAGCAACAAGGCAAGTAAAAGAAATAAAATGGATCCATATTTGAAAAGAGGAGGTAAAACTTTCACTATTTGAAGACAATGTGATGTTATATAATGAAAAGCCCAAAGATTCTACAAAAAAACTATTAGAAATAATAAATGAATACAGTGAAGTTGCAGGATACAAAATCAACATACAGAAATAAGTTGCAATTCTATACACTAACTGCAAAGTAGCTGAAAGAGAAATTAAGAATACAATCCCATTTACAATTGCAACAAAATGAATAAAGAACTTAGGAATAAATTTAACCAAAGAGGTGAAAGATGTGTACTCTGAAAACTATAAAAAAATGTTGAAAGAAATTGAAGACATAAAGAAATGGAAAGATATTCTGTGCTCTTGAATTGGAAGAATTCACATTGTTAAAATGTCCACGTTTCCTAAAGCAATCTACATGTTCAATGAAATCTCTATCAAAGTTCCAATGACTTTTTTCAAAGAAATAAAACAAGCAATCCTAAATTTTACATGGAACAATGAAAGACCCTGAAAAAGCCAAAGGAATCCTGAGGAAAAAGAACAAAGCTTGACGTATCACACTTCTTGAGTTCAAAATATGCTACAAACCTGCAGTAATCAAAACAGCATGGTATTCGCAGAATGACAGACACAGAAATCAATGGAACAGGATCCACAGCCCAGAAATAAACGTACACATCTATGGATAGCTCATTTTCCACAGGAAGCCAAGAACATACAATGGAGACAAGAAAGTCTCTTGAAGAAATGGTGTTGGGAATACTGGACAGTCACGTGCAAAAGAATGAAAGTAGACCATTATCTTACACCATACACACAAATTAACCCAAAATGGAGTAAAGACTTGAAGGTAAGACCTGAAGCCATAAAGCTTCTAGAAGAAAACATAGGCAGGACACTTTTCGATATGGGTCTTAGCAGCATATTTTCAAATACCATGTCTGACCAGACAAGGGAATCAAAAGAAAAACAAATGGACTACATCAAACTAAAAATCTTCTGCACAGCAAAGGAAACCATTAACAAAATGAAAAGACAACCTAATAATGGGAAGAAAACATCTGCAAACCATATATCTGACAAGGGATTAATATCCAAAATATATAAAGAACTCATGCAACTCAACAACAACGAAACAAACAATCCAATTAAAATATGGGCAAAAGATCTGAACAGACATTTTTCCAAATGACCAAGAGGCATATGAAGAGATCCTTAACATCACTAATTATTAGGGAAATGCAACCAAAACTACAATGAGATATCACCTCAAGCCTGTCAGAGTGGCTATAATTAACAAGACAAGAAATGACAAGTGTTGGAGAGGATGTGCAGAAAAGGGAACACTTATACACTCCTGTTGGGATGCAAACTGGTGCAGCCACTATCAAAAACAATATGGAGATTTCTCCAAAAATTAAGAATAGAACTATCATACAATCCAGCTATTCCACTGTTGGGTATTTATCCAAAGAACGTAAAGCACAAGTGTGTAAAGGTATATGCATCTGTATGTTTGTTGCAGCATTGTTCACAATAGCCGAGACTTGGAAACAACCTAAGTGCCCATCAAGGGATGAACGGACAAAGAAGATGTGGTATATATGCACAATGCAATACTACTCATCTATAAATGATAAGGTGAAATTTTGCCCTTTGTGACAATATAGATGGAACTTGAGGGTGTTATGCTAATTGAAATAAGTCACATGGAGGAAGTCAAATACTGTGTGATCTGACTCATAAGTAGAAGATAAAAAACAACAACAACAAACAGACACATAGAAACAGAGATTAGATTGTTGGTTATCAGAGAAGAGAGGAGGGAGGAGGGTGACTGATGTGACAGGCCACATGTGTGCAGTGATCGATGGTAATTAGTCTTTGAGTGGTGAACATGATATAGTCTACACAGAAATTGAAATATAATGATGTAGACCTGAAATTTATATACTGTTAGAAACCCACATTACCACAATAAATGAATAAATAAACAGAAATTTATAATAGTTCTTATATGTCTGAAACTGTATTATTCTGTTTCAGTGAGAGTGCGTTTATCACTCTGTGGTGCATGTTACACACTCTGTAATTGCATATTTGTAAAAGTTGTTTGTAGCACTGCTATTTGTGAGTTTGAATTAATAACGTGCAATTTCAGCGTTCCACACTGTGCTTTATGCTATACACTCTTTGAATGTAGATATGTAAAATTTGTTTGTAACAGTGATAACAGCATACATAAAACTGTATTCCATTATTTATTGAAACACTTTGCTCAGCAATATGCTGCATGTTATATATCTGTAATAGACCTTTTGTAAATGATGTTTATAATACTGTCACTTGTGAGAATGAATCAGGATAGTGCTATTTCAGTAAAACACTGTTTTCACTGCTCTGCACTGCATAGCATATCCTTTAAATTGACTTGTGCAAAAGAGTTTTCTGATAGTGCCATTTTCATGAATGAACTAGTATCATGCTATTTCACAGAAACATTGTGTATATCACTCTGTATATACTATGTAAAGGCATACGTGTAAAGTTGAGTAAAACAGTGCTAATGGTGTGAATGATTAAAAGTCAAACATAAAAGTTATTTCTAATAGTGATAACTGCCTGAATAATCATTACAGAACTATTTCAGTGAAACAGTGGTCAGCTCTCTGTGCTGCATATTGTGTGTTCTGTAAAGACACATGAATTTAAGTGCTAGTTACATGAATGAATTATTATAGAACTATTTTAGTGAAAATCTGTGTTCAGCAATCTGTGCTGTATGCTATACACTTTCCAAAGGCACAAGTGTAAAACTGGTTTCAAAGTGCTATTTTGAGAATGAATTTCAATACTCCTATTAGATGAAATACTCTATTTAGCACTCTGTACTCCATGTTATACACTATATAAGGGTACATACGTAAAAGTTGTTTCTAAAGGTGCTAGCTGCATAAATAAATCAGTATAGTGTTATTTCAGTGAAACACTGTGTTCAGCAATCTGAGATGCCTGATATGCCCTCTGTTACATCAATCTACATGGTTGAAAGGGTTTCACAGAGTGTCCCATTTGTATATGACTCTATCATTGCATTTTAATGAAACACTGTTTATCACTCTGTGTTGCTTGATATACACTCTGTAAAGGCACATGTATAAATATTGTTTTTAAAAGTGCTGGTTTCCTCAATAATTTGTATAGTGCTATACTGGCAAACACTATGCTGACAACAATAAGCTGTATGTTAAAATTGTTCTAAGGCACAAGTTTAAAAATTGTAACAATCCTTGCAGTCTGAATCATCATAGTGCTATTTTCGTGAAACTATATGTTCATCACTCTGTGCTGCATGCTATATTCTCAATACAGGCAAGTGTATAATAAGTGTTTTAAACAGTCTTCATTCGTGAATATATCAGTATACTGCTATTTTAGTGAAACAATTGTTCATCACTCTGAAATATATTTTATACACACTGTAAAGTCTCATATGTAAAGGTCATCTCTCACTGCACTACTTGTAGGAGAGAATAAGCATAGTGCTATTTCTTGAAACAAAGTTTTCAGCTTACTGTGATGCATGTTATACTATACACAGTGCTCTTTTAGTGAAACACTGTGTTCAGAACTCTGTGCTACATGTTATAAACCCCGTAAAAACACGTGAGATTTTTTAACAATGTTATCCATGTGATTGAATTGGTATCATGCTATTTCAATGAAATGTATTATTCAGTCCTCTATGCTTCTTGTTATGCGCATTTATTGACTTATGTAAAACTTGTTTCTAACATTAATGAATCAGTATCCTACAATTTAAGTGGAACAAGTTGCTCACCATTTTGTGTGGCATGTTATAAACTCTGTAAAGAAATACGTGTAAAAGTTTTTTCGAAAAGTGCTAGCTGCATGAATGAATCAGTATAGTGCCCTTTCAATCAAATGCTGTTTTCAGTAATCTGTGCTTCATGTTATCACACTATGTAAAGGCACATTTATATGTTTCTTTTAACTGTGATATCTGTGTGAATAAATCATTTTACTTTTCCTTCAGTTAAACATCATTTTCAGCAATATTTGCTGCTTGATATACTTACTGGAAATCTTCAGGTATAAGCCACATGTATAAAGGGGTTTCTAACAGTATTATATGAATGTATGGATATCATGCTATTTCAGTGAAATAGTGTATTCAGCATTCTGTGTTATATAATGTAATTGGTATCAAACTATTTCAACAAAACACTATGTCCAGGGTAATGTGTTGCAATGCTATACACTTTGTAAATGTGTTTCTATTCATGAAAGCTCCATGAATAAATTAGCACAGTTATTTTAGCAAAAAATTTTGCTTATAGTTACTTGTACTTCGTTATACGCTCTGAAGGCACATTTCAGAATCTCTCTTTTGTAGTGCTAACTGTGTGAATAAATAAAGGCACATAGGTAAACATTTTTCCTAACAGTGCTAGCTCCTTTAATGAATCAGTATAGTGCTATAGCAGTGAAGCAATGTAACTGTAATGCATGTTATAGATTTTGTAATGGGACATGTATAAAAGGTGTTCTTTTGCTTTTTTCTTATTTTATTGGGGTCATATTGGCTTACAACACTGTAAATTTCAGGTGTACATGACTATATTTCAGTTTCTGTACAGATTGCATCTTGTTTGTCACCAAGAATCTAGTGTTTAATCCATCACCATACACATGTGCCCCTTTACCCATTTCACCCTTCCCCAACCCCCTTTTCCTCTGGTAACCACGAATCTGTACTCCTTATCCTTGTGCTTGTTTTTTCATCTTACACATAAGAGTGAAATCATATGGTATTTGTCTTTTTTGATCTGAATTATTTTGCTTAGCATAATACCCTCAAGGTCCATATGTGTTGTAGCAAATGGTAAAATTGTGTCTTCTCATGGCTGAGAATATATATATATATATATATATATATATATATATACACATACATATACCACATATTCTTTATCCATTCATTTGTTAATGGGCACTTGGTCTGCTTCCACATCTTGGCTACTGTGAATAATGCTGTGATGGGCATAGGGGTGGATATATCTTTTAGAATTATTGATTTCATGTTCTTTGGATAAATACCAAGAAGCTGGATTATACAGTAGTTCAATTTTTAAGTTTTTGATAAATCTCCGTACTATTTTCCATGGTTTTCATTCCCACCAGCAGTGTATGATGATACGAAGATTCCCATTTCTCCACTTCCTCTTCAAACTCATTGTCTTTCCTGTTAATTATAGTTATTCTAATGGGTATGATGTGATAGCTCATTGTAGTTTTGATTTGCCTCTCCCTAATAGTTAGTGATGTTGAACATCTTGTCATGTGCCTGTTGCCCATCTGTATATCTTCTTTGGGAAAAAGTCTGTTCAAATCTTTCGTTCATATTTTGATTGGGTTGCTTGTTTCTTTTTTTTATTGAGTTGTATGAGTTTATATATTTTGGAAATTAATCCTTTGTCGGATATACAATTTGCAAATATTTTCTCCAAGTTGGCAGGCTTTTTCATTTTTTTGATGGTTTTCATTGCCTTGCAGAAATTTTTTGGTTTTATGTAGTCACATATGTTTATTTTTCCTTTTGTTTCCCTTGCCTGGGTAGACATAATATTCAAAACGATATCACTAAGACTGATGTCAAAGAGTTTACTGCCTGTATTGTCTTCTAGGAGTTTTACAGTTTCAGGTCTTCCATTCAAGTCCTTAGTCCATTTTCAGTTCATTTTTGTGTATGGTGTCAGATAATGATCTACTTTTGTTCTTCACATGACTGTCCAGTTTACTGCCTGTATTTTCTTCTAGGAGTTTTACAGTTTCAGGTCTTACATTCAAGTCTTTAGTCCATTTTCAGTTCATTTTTGTGTATGGTGTCAGATAATGATCTACTTTTGTTCTTCACATGACTGTCCAGTTTTCCAAACACCATTTATTGAAGAGAATTTCCTTTCTCTGTTGTATGTTCTTGGGTTGTTTGTCAAAGATTAGCTGTCCGTAGATGTATGGTTTTATTTCTGGGCTTTCAATTCTGTTCCATGGATCTGTGTGTCTATTTTTCTGCTAGTATCATGCTGCTTTTATTACTACAGCTTTTTAGTATATTTTGAAGTCATAGAGTATGATATCTGCAACTTTGTTCTTTTTTACAAGATTGCTTTAGCTATTTGAGGTCTATTGTGTGTTCCATATAAATTTTAAGATTCTTTATTGTATTTCAATGAAGAATGTCATTGGGTTTCTGACTGAGATTGCACTGAATCTGTAGATTGGATATTTAACTATGTATGCCTTATGGACATTTTAACTATGTAAATACTTCCAATCCATGAGCATGAACTATCTTTACATTCGTACATATCTTCTTCAATTTCTTTCAATAATATCTTACAGTTTTCAGTGTATGTCTTTTACCTCCTTTGTTAAATTTATTCTTAGGTATTTTATTCTTTTTGTTGTAATTGTAAATGGAATTGTATCCTGGATTTCTTCTCCTGCTAGTTCATTATTAGAGTATAGAAATGCCACTGATTTTTGTAAGTTGATTTTGTACCCTGCAACTTTACTGGATTTGTTGATTATTTCTAGTAGACTTTTCATGGATTCTTTAGGGTTATCTATATACATAATCATGTCATCCACAAATAGTGATACTATTCCTTCATCCTTTACAATTTTGCTTCTTTTTTTTTCTTTTTCTTGCTTAATTGCTCTGGCTAACCCTATCAGTACTATACTGAATAAGAGTGACAAGAGTGGACATCCTTCTCTTGTTCCTGTTCTCACAAGAATAGCTTTCAGTTTTTTACCATTAAGTATGATGTTCACTGTGCATTTGCCATGTATGGCTTTCATTATGCTGAGGTACTTTCCTTCTGTACCCATTTGATTGAGGCATTTTATCTTAAATTGTTGTAGGATCCTGTCAAATTCTTTCTCAGCATCTATTGAGATTATCAGGTGATTTTGATTCTTTATTTTGTTAATGTGTTGTATCACATTGATTGATTTGCAGATGTTGAGCCATCCCTGCATCACTGGAATAAATCCCACTTGATTGTGGTATATTATCCTTTTAATGTATTATATTTGATTTGCTAATATTTTGTTGACAAATTTTGCATTTATGTTCATCAGTGATACTGGCTTGGAGTTTCCTTTTTTGTGTTGTTCTTGTCTTGTTTCAGTATTAGGGTAATCTTGGCCTTGTGGAATGAGTTAGGAAGTATCTGTCCTCTTCAATACTTTGGAACAGTTTGAGAAGCATAGGTATTAAATCTCCTTTGAATGTTTGGTAGAATTCACCAGAGAAGCCGTCTGGTCCTGGGCTTTTTTTGAGGGGGAGGTTTTTAGCTATTTTTTCAATTTCTTTTCTTGTGATTGTCCTATGAAGATTCTCTCTTTCTTCTTGGTTCAGTTTTAGGAGGTTGTATGATTCTAAGAATTTATCTATTTCTTCCAGGTTATGCAATTTGTTGACATGTAGCATCTCATAGTACTGTTTTGTAATCCTTTGTATTTCTGTGGTATCTGTTGTAATTTCTCCTGTGTCATTTCTGATTTTATTTATTTGAATCATCTGTCTCTTTTTCTTACTCAGTCTGGCAGTAAATGCAGTGAAACTACAGGACACAAAATCAATATACAAAAATCAGTTGCATTTATATACAGTAAAAACAAACTTACAGAAGAGAAATCAAGAATATAATCCCACTTACAATTGCAACAAAAAGAATAAGATAATTAAGAAGAAATTTAACCAAAGATGTGAAAGATGTAGATGTTGAAAAGAACAAGATATTGAAGAAAAGCTAAAGAAATGGAGAAGTATTCTATTCTGTTGGATTTGAAGAATAAACGTAGTTAAAATGTCCTTATATAAAGCAATCTAAAGATTCAATGCAGTGCCAATCACAATCCCAATGACATTTTTCACAGAAATAGAACAAAGGGACAGAAATGGAATTTCTCATCAAGACGGCAGTGTGAGGAGATATTCAACTTGTCTCCTCCCATGAACACAACCAGGTTATAACACTTTTTGGAAGAATTACCATGGATTGAAAACTGAAAACTGGATAAAAAGAACCCCCATGACAAGGGACAGTCCTAATGAAGGCAGAAGAGGCAGTAATTCTGGCTGGAGAGGACAAAAGCCACCTTTGGGAGCAGTGGAGCTTCTCAGCTGGCCAGGCGGGAGTCACCCTAATGTACGCAGCCCTCCCTGGTGGAGTGCGGTCCCAAGTGGGGGCGACACTGCTATAAGCATCCTTTGGACTCAGCCCAGCTGAGATGGAGGTCTAACTGTCTGGCTTTGCTGGTTATTAACTGCAGCAAGGACACCCCCAGAAAAGCTATTGGTAAAAAGCCAAAAAGACCCAGGTCTTAAAGGGCCCACTCACAAACTGACTCATTGCAACAACCTACAATCACCAGAGAGAAGGCTGACTGTCCTTTGGTGAAAAGAGACTCACCTGGTGGGATCTGGGGGCATCTTGGTGAGAGGAGGGACCTCTCCGGAGACTGAGACATTGGTGGGGGCCATTGTTCTGAGCTGATCCTGGTGTGCTGATACAGATACCAGTGGGGGCCATTGAGGTGCATCCATTGGCCTGTTAGCCCAGGGGTCTGCCACACCCACTAGAGAACAGATTTAATCCAGTTCAGGCAGGCAGGCAACCCACCTTAGGGACTGGCCCCACCTAACAGCAAGCCCTCAGGCTACTTTTCAGCCTGCATTGACTGACTGCCTTGATCTTCCACAGGCAGGCAAGGGTGTCTGCCTCTGTGGGGCAGAGCCTGTGTGAGGACCAGGTGAACTGTGGGGGAAATTTGGGGAGACATGGGGCACTCTGTAGTGTGGCATTGGGCTATGCTCCAGGGGGTTGAGAAGTGTGCATAGACCAGGACTGTGTTGACAGTGTATGTGGTCCTGTGGGGGGTGAGGCTTATCAGTGGCAGAAGACTTGTGCTTCACCAATAGCCATAAAAAGGATCAGCTCCACTTTCCAAAGCATGAAGCAATTGAGTGTCCCCATGCCAAGGGCCAGTAACCAGCTACACTGGGTACCAGCCCAATTAAGAGGACAATTGCAATAAGAGTGTGCTGATAGACTTTGTAGCCAACAGTGCTGAGGCTCCCCAAACTGGATTTACAAACAGCTGGCCAGGAAAGAAAAGATCAGAGTCCCTGGGTACCTGCAGTGGGAGCAACCCTGCCACAGCAGAAGAACACAAGTAGCCCACAAAGGGGTCACTCCTGGTTCTTATGGTTTGGTGATAAGAGGGAACCACCCTGCTGTGCCTCATAAGGCATACATAAGGCCACTTCCCAAGATCAGGAGACATAGCCGACTCACCTAGTACAAAGAAAATAGCACAGAGAAAGAGGCATAATAAGGAGGCAAAGGAATACTTTCCAAGCGATGGAACAGTACAAAACCCCAGAAAAAGGACTAAGTGAAACAGAAACTAGCAACCTACTTGACAAAGAATTCAAACAAAATCTAATGAGGATGGTCACAGATATGCAGAGATGAATGGATGAACACAGTGAGCACATCAGCAAAGAAATGGAAGATATAAAAAAAACAATCAGAAGTGAAAAATACAATACTCAAGAAATTCACTAGAGGGACTCACTTGCAGAGTAGAGGAAGCAGAAGAATGGATCAGCGAGCTAGATGAAAGACGAGGGGAAATCACCCAAGCAGCTTCCCAAAGAGCTGCAAGCAAGACGGTTTGTGGCTTGCCTCCCTTTGAGGGCTGGAGGCAGTGCTTTGTGCCTTCCACCTCTACAGCAATGTTGGACATGTATTAGAGCAGAAGTTCTAATGCAGCCTGATCACGGCTGGAAGGAAACTGTGCTTCAGGCCTTTGTATGAGAGGTTCCCGGTAGGCTGTAAGAGCACTGTCAAAAGTGAGCTCTTTCTCAGCTTCCCAAAGAGCTGCCAGCAAGAGGGTTGGTGGCTTGTCTCCCCTTGAGAGATGGAGGCAGTGCTTTGTGCCCTCCACCTCTAGAGCAATGTAGGACACGGCTGAGAGCAGAAGTTCTAATGCGGCCAGATCTGGGGTGGAAAGCAACTGTGTTTCAGGCCTCTGTATGAGAGGTTCCCGGTAGGCTGTAAGAGCACTGTGGAGAGCGAGTGGTTTCTCAGCTGCCCAAAGAGCTGCAAGCAAGACGGTTTGTGGCTTGTCTCCCTTTGGGGCACGGAGGCAGTGCTTTGTGCCTTCCACCTCTAGAGCAATGTAGGACACGGCTGAGAGCAAAGGGGCCTTTCTGACATAGGTGCTTTCGGACACACTCTCTATCACTGCACAAGGGCGGGTGGTTAGAAGCCTTTTGTGTCTCTCCTCCTAAGCATGTGGAAGCACAATGATTCCGTCCTCCACCCAGTTGCTTAAGGGGAAGATGTGGACATTCGGTCTGAGCGGTGCTGGAAGGACGGAACTGTGGCAGAAGCAGAAGTTCTAAAGCGTCCAGATCAAGGCTGGAAAGAAACTGCATTTCACATTCCTTTGTATGAGAGGTTCCCGGTAGGCTGTAAGAGCACTCTGGAAAGCAAGTTCTTCCTCAGCTTCCCAAGAGCTGGAAGCAAGACGGTGTGTGGCTTGTCTCCCCTTGATGGATGGAGGCAGTGCTTTGTGCCTTCCCGCTCTAGAGCAATGTAGGAAACGGCTGAGAGCAGAAGTTCTAATGCGGCGAGATCAGGGCTGGAAAGAAACTGCATTTCACAGGCATTTGTATGAGAGGTTCCCAGTAGGCTGTAAGAGAACAGTGGAGAGCGAGTTGTTTCTCAGCTTCCCAAAGAGCTGCAAGCAAGACGTTTTGTGGCTTGTCTCCCTTTGAGGGCTGGAGGCAGTGCTTTGTGCCTTCCACCTCTACAGCAATGTAGGCCAAGACTGAGAGCAAAGGGGACTTCCTGAATTAGATGCTTTCTGACAAGGTCTCCACCAGTGCCCAAGGGCTCTTGGTTAAAAGCCTCTTGTCTCTCTCCTCCCAAGCAATTGGAAGCACAATCATTTGGGCCTTGGCCCCGGTGCTTGAGGGGAAGATGTAGGCATTTATTGTGAGCAGGGTTGGCAAGATGGAAATCTGGCAGAAGCAGAAGTTCTAAAGCGACGAGATCAGGGCTGGAAAGAAATGGCGTTTCAAGTGTCTTTCTAGGAGAGGTTCCTGGTACACTGTAAGAGCACTGTGGAAAGGGAGTTCTTTCTGAGCTTCCTAAAGAGCTGGAAGCAAGACGGTTTGTGGCTTGTCTCCACTTGAGGGATAGAGGCAGTGCTTTGTGACTTCCACCTCTAGAGCAATGTAGGCCAAGACTGAGAGCAAAGGGTGGTTCCTGAATCAGGTTCTTTCCGACAAGCTCTCCACCAGTGCCCAAGGGCTCTTGGTGAAAAGCCTATTGTCTCTGTACTCCTAAGCATGTGGAAGCACAATCATTCGGGCCTTGGCCCCATTGCTTGAGGGGAAGATGTAGGCATTTGTTGTGAGCAGGGTTGGCAAGATGGACATCTGGCAGAAGCAGAAGTTCTAAAGCGGCGAGATTAGGCCGGGAAAGAAACGGTGTTTAAGCCGCCTTTGTAGGTGAGGTTCCCGGTACGCTGTAAGAGCACTGTGGAAAGCGAGTTCTTTCTCAGCTTCCTAAAGAGCTGGAAGCGAGATGGTTAGTGGCTTGCCTCCCCTTGAGGGATGGGGGCAGTGCTTGGTGCCTTCCTCCTCTAGACCAATGTAGTGCACAGTGAGAGCTAAGGGGCCTTTCTTCCATAGGTGCTTTCTGACACTCTCTCCACCAGTGCACAAGGGCGGGTCATTAAAAGGCTCTTATCTCTCTCCTCCTAAGCATGTGGAAGCCCTATCACTTTGGCCTCAGCCCCATTGCTTAAGGGGAAGCCGTAGGCATTTGGTCTGAGGAGGGTTGGCAAGATGGAAATGTGGCAGAAGCAGAAGTTCTAAAACGGCGATATCAGGGCTGGGAAGAAATGGCCTTTCAGCTGCCTTTGTAGCAGAGGTTCCTGGTACGCTATAAGAGCACTGTGCAAAGCGAGTTCTTTCTGAGCTTCCTAAAGTGCTGGAACCAAGAGGGTTTGGGGCTTGTTTCCCCTTGAGGATTGGAGGCAGTGCTTTGTGCCTTCCACCTCTAGAGCAATGTAGGCCAAGACTGAGAGCAAAGGGGACTTCCTGAATTAGATGCTTTCTGACAAGCTCTCCACCAGTGCCCAAGGGTTGTTGGTTTAAAGCCTCTTGTCTCTCTCCTCCCAAGCAATTGGAAGCACAATCATTTGGGCCTTGGCCCCGGTGCTTGAGGGGAAGATGTAGGCATTTATTGTGAGCAGGGTTGGCAAGATGGAAATCTGGCAGAAGCAGAAGTTCTAAAGCGGTGAGATCAGGGCTGGAAAGAAATGGCATTTCAGCCGCCTTTCTAGGAGATGTTCGCTACATAATGTGTTGAACAAAAAGTTTCATGAAAATAGTAGGATACTGATTGACTCATGCAACTGTTCCTGTCTGTTAGAACCAACTTTTACACATGTGCCGTTACGTAATATGACACCTTTCCAGAGTCCTGAGGACAGTATTTTAGAGATATAGCTGGACGTTGTTTAACACACACAATGGCATAGTTATAAATGTCTTTTAATCACTCACCTTACAGAGTTTCTTATGTGCAATGAACATGAAGTGCAGATTGCTGAACAAAATATTTCACTGAAGTAGCACTACTGTTAGAAACCCCTTTTATGATTGTGCCTTCACAGGTTGTATAATATACTGTACAGAGTTCTGAACACTGAAATGGCACTACAGACATTCATTTAAGATGATAACATTGTTAGAAACACATTTTACACGTGAGCATTATATAATTTATAAATTACGACATGGAGTGCTGATGAATGTTTCACTGAAATCGCACTATAATCACACATTCACATATATAGCCCAAATAGAAACAACTTTTACTATGTGCCTTGACAGAGCGCATCATGTGTAAGACAGAATGTAGTGTTTCATTGAAAAATCACAATCCTGACAGCATTTGCACTGCTAGCACCAATAGAAATATCTTTTACTTTTGTGCTTTTACAGAATACATAAAATCCTTAAATGTGCTGAGCAGTGTTTCACTAAAATTATGATACCGTTTAATTCACACAAGTATTGATAAACACGTTTATTTACTTAATGTATAAAATGCAGCATAGAATACTGAATACAGTATTTCACTTGAGTAGGAGCATGACAATTCACAGAGCTAATGCTCTTAGAAAAACTTTTTGCGTATGTTTCTTTACAGAGTGTAATATCAGGATACTGATTCCATCAGAATATTAGCACTTTTAGGAAAAAAGCCTTTATACCTGATCCTTTACTAATTTATTACTTGTAGCACGGAAGTCTGAGCACAGAATTTAACCATACCAGCACTACAGTGATTCACTCACAGAGCTAACAATATTTTGAAAAAATGTACATATATGGCTTTACAGATCATATAAGAAATAGCACAGAGTATTAAACAGTGTTTCATTAATGTAGCACTATACTGATTCACATAGGCTCTTAATGGTCTTAGAAACATCTTTTATTCAAGTGTCTTTACAGAATGTATAACTTTCAGCACAGAATGATGAGCATAGATTTTCACTGAAATATCAATTAATGATCCATTCATAAAGGACAGAATTGTTAGAAATAACATTTACAAATGGTGTTTTCCAATACTGCATAACATGAAACGAAATCATTAACACAGTGTTTAACTGGATTAGCACTATACTGACTCATTCATGAAGTTAGTACTATTAAAAACACTTTTATATAAGTGCTTTTACAGAATATATAACTGGCAGCACAGTGTACCAAATACAGTGTTTCACTAACATAAGATGATAGAGGATAATTCACAAAAAGAGCACTGCTACAAAGAAATGTTACACGTTTCTTTACAGAATGAACAGCATACAGTACTAATATTCAGCACAAAGTGCTGAACACAACGTTTCACCTTCATATCACTACACTGATTTATTCAGGCTGCTGGCACTGTTAGAAACACCATTTATAATAGAAACTTTATATAGTATATAATTTGAAGCACATATTTACTAAATATTAATTGACTGAAACAGCAGTGTACTGATTCAAACACAAACCTAGCCCTTTTAGAAACCTTTTTATACATGTGACTTTACAGAATGAATAACTTGTATCATAGCTTCTGGACCCAATATTTCAAAGAAATGGCTCTATACTGATTCATTGATACAGCTGACAATATTAGAAACATATTTTATATGTGTGCCTGAAAAGACTGTACAACGTTTTTCACAAAGTGCTGAGAAAATTCTTTCCCTGAAATAGCACTATATGGTTTTATTCGAGCAGCTAGCACTTAAAAACATCTTTTATGTGTGTGCCGTAACAAAGTACACAACATGAAGTGCAGAGGATGGAGCACAGTGCTTCACTGTGATAGCATTATGCTGATTCATTACTGAAGCTAGTACTGTTTTAAACACCTTTATGCATGCGCCTTTACAGAATATATACCATGTAGCAAAAAGTGCTGAGTACAGTCTTTCACTGAACTAGCGCAGTACTGATTAATTTACACTGCTAGCACTGTTAGAAAGACATTTTACCTGTTTCTTTGCAGAGTATAATAAATTGTAGCACTACTTGCTGAACACAGTCTCACTAAAGAAATAGTAATTGATTCATACACAAAGCCATCCCTAATAGAAACCACTCTTACCTATGTGCTTTTACAAAGTGTAAATGTGCCACAGAGGATGCTGAACATTGTGTTTCAGTGACGTGCCACTATGCTTACTCACCAAACCTGCTGGTGTTATTAGAAACGGTCTAATACACGTGTCTTTACAAAGTGTATAACTTGAAACATAGAATGCTTAGCATGGTGTTTCACAGTAATATCACTGTATTGATTCATTCACTGTTGGAAACAACATTTATACCTGTGACTTTACAAAATGAAAACCACACAATGCTTAGCAAACTGTTTCACTGAAAAACCACTATCCTTATTTATTCATGCAGCTAGTGCTGTTAGAAACACCCTTTATACATGTGCCTTTATGGATTGAAGAACACATAGCACAGAGTACTGATCACTTGTTTCATTTAAATAGTATTTTATTGCATTATTCACATAGCTAACATGGCTAGAAAACCCTTTTATACATGTGTCTTTGCAGAATATATAACATTCAGCAGAGAATGTTGAGCAGGTTTTTACAGAAATTTTGGTGTACTGATTCAAACACAGAAACATGTCTATATATGTGCTTTGCTTTGTTATGTATATGAACTATCTGAAAATGACATAAAAATATATCATTTACAGTAGAATTAAAAACAATAAAATACTAAAAAATAAATTTAAACAAGGAAGTGACAGATCTATATACCAAAACTATGAAACATTTATGAAAGAAATTGAAGAAGCAACAAACGAATGGACAGACATCCCATGTTCATGGATAAGAAATAAATATTGTTAAAATGTCCATACTACCCAAAGCCATCTATAGATTCAATGCAGTCACTATCAAGGTTCCAATGGTATTTTTCACAGAAATAGAGAAAATACCCTAAATTGTCATGCAATGATGAGAGACTCTGAATATTAGAGGAATGGTGAGAAAGAAGAACAAAACTGATGGCAAAACACTTCCTGATTTTAAACTATACTACAAAGCTACAGTAATCAAAACAGTATGGTAGTGGCATAAAAATATACATATAGTTGAATGGAACAGAATTGAGAGGCCAGAAATAAACACTCACATATATGGTCAACAAATATTTGAGAAGGGAGCCAATACTCAATGCAGAAAGGATAGTCTGTTTATTAAATGGTCTTGGGAAAACTGGATGACTGCATGAAAAAAATGAAATTGGAATTTTATCATACACCACTCACATAAATTAAAATTAGAACCATACAACTTCTATAAGAAAACGAATAGAAAACTTTGCTTGTCATAGGTCCTGGCAACATATTTATGGATATGACACCAAAGTACAAGAAGCAAAGGAAAAACTAAAATATCAAAGTAAGGATTCTGTGTAGCAAAAGAAATAATCAACAGGAGAAGTGATGTCACCAAGATGGTCATTCCTGGCTTTGCTTTTCTTCCCAAAAATCTAACAATTATTTATGAACAAGATACGACTGAGAAAATCCTGGAACATGAAAGCGAGACTGAAGCACATCCCAAGCACCAAAGAGACCACATTAGAAGAGTAAGAGGAGCACCTATATACTGACTGCATTGCCCCTCCCCCAGGCTGGCATTCCACCATGCTGAGAGGTCTCTGCTGAGCCTGCAGTTACTACAGTGGAAGAAAAGAAGTCAAGGAGGACATCCAGCTCCTGAAATGTTGTGGGTTACATCTTGGGAGTTCCCAACATGGTCTTACCCTACAGGGAATGCAGGGAAACCGGTGGGATGTGGTCACTGGGAATCAGATTGTGCTGGAGAAGGGGGAAGAGACTTGTAACAATCAGCACTTTGATCTTGGCATATTGAGTTTCTACCTGTGTCTCTATCCAAGAGGGGGGCCATCTACTCACCTCAAGACATGCCAATAGTTGAGAGGCAAGGTGGTAGGAGAGAAAGGGTTTTATTACAGTTTGTTTGCAAGGAGGAAGATGGCTGACTAATGTCAGAAAGAACCGTTTTACAGAACAAAGACTACAGGCTAGTTATTTAAAGGCTAGTCTCCAGGTGGGGGCAGACATCTTGTCTCAGTTACTGATAATCTTTGTTTTACTGGCTATGCATCAGAGAAGGGAGCAACACCCTATACTCTGATTTAACATAAAGATAATAAGAACAAAATCTTCAATATATGCAGTAAAGATTACTGTTTATGTGGGTGGTGCAAACACCTGCAGTGCCCAAGTAGTACTCCCAACCAGTGGCTTTGCTCATCTGTAAAGCCAAGAAGGTTGCAGTCTGATGAGGGAATTCAGTAGGGTGTAGGTCTGCTTGATTTGGGTCCTCAACCAAAAAGCCTTTAATGGCCCTTGACCCTATCCTGTCTTCACCCAGGTAAGGGAGCTGAGTCATAGCCTGGTCTATAGCTGAGTGTAGCTCCTGGCCCTATCTGGCCAGAAAGACTGGCTGGAACACCTGGAATCTATGTAGCCCAGCAACACTCAAGCAGAGAGTACAGCAAGCAGTTCTGATCAACTGTGAAGCAAAGCCTGTGGTACTGTTTGGCCAAGGAACTTGGGGAGTAGGTCAGATTGAATCAAGACAATAGAGCCCTTCCAGGCTTGGACTTGGTTGCCTGTTCCTCCCAGGAAGGGGATGTAATTCATAGCCCAACCTATTTCTAAGAGTAGCTTCATGACCCTCTCAACAAGAAAGACTGACTCAGAACACCTGGGAGGCTGCTTGGAGCTGGCCCTCCTGTTCCACCCAGGCAGAGGAGCTCATTCGTAGCCACACCCACTTATGAATATAGCTCCCAGCCTGTCTGATTAGAAAGCCTGGCCATAACACCTGGAAGCTGCATAGCCCAGTAATGCTTGAGCAGAGAGTAGAGAGGGCAGAGCTGATCATCTGCAGAGGAAAGCCTGTTCAAGCAGGGAACTTGGGGAGTGGGTTGGCTTGAGTCAAGACAACAAAGGAGCCTGCTGGCTTTGGAACCATTTTTCCTGCTCCACTCAGGCAGGGAGACTATTCATGGCTCCACTCATTGCTAAACATAGCCTTCAGTCTACCTGACCAGGAAACCTAACCAGAGCACATGGGAACCTGATTAGCCTATTCAACAGCCCTGATTCCATTGGGACTTGAACATAGAGCAAAGTCTGTGGCTTTTGCCATCTGTAGAACATAATCAGTGGCCCTGTCTGGCCCAAGAAATCAGTGCATAGTCTTGTTTAATTCTAGTTCACAAACAATAATTCATGCAGTACCTGGAGCCTGTTGTGCTGCCTCATGATGTCAGGGGAGCTAATTTATAGCCCCTCCTACTACTGAGTATAGTATCCAGCCTTGACCACCTATAAGCCTAGCCAGAGAACCCAGGAACCATGGGGCAATTCCTAAAGCCTCACTTGGACAGAAAACCAAACCAGGAGTCCTGCCAAAATGTTCTCAGCCAGTGGCACTCTCACCCACCATCAGAGCTTTAGCAGTGGCTTCAATAATAAACCCTGATAGCAGGCCTCACCTGCCCAAGGACATTACCTGCTGATACATCCAGAAACCCAAAGTGAGATGAGATGAGATGACTGGTGAAGAACTGTCTCTGGAAAAGCAAACTTATAAAGTCTGGAAGAGGTACCACTTACTCAAATGTAGAGATACCAACAAAAGGAATCAAGGATCACAAAAAAATTAGGTAAATATGACACCACTAAAGGAAACTAATAAAGCTCCAATAACTGACTCTAAAGAAATAGAGATCTATGAACTGTCAGATAAAGAATTCAGAATAATCCTTTTAAAGAAGCTTAGTGAACAAGAACACACAGTCAGACAAGTAAACAAAATTAGGAAAACAATGCATGAACAAAATGAGAAGTTAACAAAATAGAAATCATGAAAACAACAGAAATCCTAGAGGTGAAAAATTCAATGACTGAATTGAAGAACTAAATAGAGTTTCAAAAATAGATTTGATCATGCAGAAGAAAGAATCAACTACCTAGAAGGTAGGACATTTGAAATTATCCAGTCAGAGGAACAATAAAAAAAAAGAGGGGCCAGCCCCGTGGCCAAGTGGTTAAGTCCGCACACTCCACTGCAGTGGCCCAGGGTTTGGATCCTGGGTGCGGACATGGCACCGCTCATCAGGCCATGTTGAGGCAGCAGCCCATATGCCACAACTAGAAGGACCTGCAACTAGGGTATACAACTATGTACCAGGGGGAATTTGGGGAGATAAAGCAGAAAAATAAAGATTGGCCACAGTTGTTAGCTCAGGTGCCAATCTTTAAAAAAAATAAATAAAATAAAAGAGTGAAAAAAGCCTACGGGACTCTTGGGAAACTATCAAAAGAGACAATATCTGCATTATGGTAATTCCAGAAGGAGAAGAGAAAAAGAAAGAGGCAGAAAGTATATTGAAAGCACTAATGACTGAAAGCTTCTCAAACTTGAGGAGAGAAATGGACGTCCAGATCCATAAGGCCCAAAAGATCCCAAATAGGTTGAACCCAAAAAGGGCTACACCAAGACACATTATAACTAAATTACCAAAAGTCAAAGACAAAGAAAGTAATTTAAAAGCAAGAGAAAGTTGTTTCTTTGAAAAGGTAAACAAAATTGACAAAATTTGGGGTAGAATAACTAAAGAAATAAGAGACCGGACTTAAATAAAATTATAAGTGAAGAAGGAGATATTGCAACTGACAACAGAAATAGAAAGGAACATAATAGGCTACTATGAAAAACTATATGCCAACAAATTGGACAACTTCAAAGAAATGGAAAAATTCTTAGAAACTTACAACCTATCAAGAATGAATGAGGAAGAAATAATAAACTGAAGAGCCCAATTATTAGTTAGAAGATTAAACCATTAATCAAAAATACCCCAATGAAGTAAAGCCTAAGACCAAATAGCTTTATAGTTAAATTTTTACCAAACATTTAAAAAGAATTAACACCAATCTTTCTCAAATTCTTCCAAAAAATAAAAAAGGGAAGACTCCCAAACTCATTTTATGAAGTCAGCATTACCCTGATACCAAAGCCAGAAAAGTACAATACAAGAAAACAAACTACAGGCCAAAATCTCTGATGAACATATATGCAAAAAAAACCCTCAACAAAATATCAGTACATTGAATTCACCATGACCAAGTGTTATTTATTCGTGGGTTGCAAGAATAGTTCAACATGCACAAATCAATAAATGTAATACATCACGTTATTAGAATCAAAGAAAAAAATCACATGATTATCTCAACAGATGCAGAAAAAGCATATGACAAAATTCGAGATCCATTCTTAAGAAAAACTCTTAACAAATTAGGTATACAAAGAATGTACCTCAAAATAATAAGACCATATGTAACAAGCATACTGATAACCAGCTCAGTGGTGAAAATTTGAAAAATTTTTCTCTAATAGCAGTAACAAGACAAAAGTACATCTCTCATGACTCCTATTCAACATAGTACTGGATGTCCTAGCCAGAGCCATCAGGAAAGAAAACAAAATAAAAGTCATCAGAATTGGAAAGGAAGAAGTAAAATTGGCTCTGTTTGCAGATGTCATAACCTTATGTATAAAAAATCCTAAAAGTACCACCAAAAAACTGTCGATCTAATCATCAAATTTAGTGAAGTTGTAGGATAGAAAATTAGCATACAAAATTATAAGCATTTCTATATACTAACAATAATTATCCAAAAAAGAAACAAAGAAAATAATCCTATTTACCATAGCAACAAAAACAGTGAATACTTTGGAATAAATTCAACCAAAGAGGTAAAAGATCTCTGTACTGAAAACCACAAGACACTAATGAAAGAAATGGAAGAAAATGCAAATAAGCGGGAAGATATCCTATGATCAAGGATTGGAAGAAATAATATTGTTTAAATGCCCATACTACCCCAAACCATCTACAGAATCACAGCAAACGCTATGAAGATTTTAATGGCTTTTTAAAAATAAAAAATAGAGAAAACCATCCTAAAAGTTATATGGAACCATGTAATACTTTAAATAGCCAAAGCAATCCTGAGAAAGAAGAATAAAGCAGAAAGCATCACACTTCCTGATTTCAGATTGTACTACAAAACTATAGTAATTAAAACAGTGTGGTACTAACATAAAAACAGACACATAGACCAATGGAACAGAATTGAGAGCTCAGAAATAAACCCACGTATGTACAATCAACTAATATTTGACAAGGGAACCAAGAACACTCAATGGAGAAAAGACAGTTTCTTTAATAAAATGGTGTGGGTAAAATTGGATATTGTCATGTAATAAAATAACACTAGACCCCTATCTTACACTACTTACAAAAATAATTCAAAATGGATTAAAGAAACCTTTGTGCACTGTTGGTGGGATTGTAAACTGGTACAGCCACTATGGAAAACAATACGGAGATGCCTCAAAAAATTAAAAATAGAACTACCATATGATTCTGCAATTCCACTTCTGGGAATATCCAAAGGAAGCGAAAACACTATGTTGAAGAAATATCTGAACCTTCACTTCATAGTAGCATTGCATACAACAACCAAGGCATGGAAACAACCTAAGTGTCCATTGAAAGATGAATGGATAAAGAAGTAGGATTATAAGTACACACACACACACTGGAATATTATTCACCCTTAAAAAAAGAATGAAGTCCTGCTATTTGCGACAACATGGATGGACCTTGAGGGCATTATACTAAGTGAAATAAGTCAGACAAAGACAAATACTGCATGATCTCACTTATATGTAAATTTTAAAAAAATCATAGTAAAAGAGATTAGATGTGGTTACCAGAGGGGGAAGGTGGGGGATGGAGAAATTGGAGAAAGGTTGCCAAAAGATACAAACTTCTAATTATAAGACAAATAAGTACTAGGGATGTAATGTACAACATGATGACTATGCAGTCATGCATTTCTTAATAACGAGGATACATTTGAGAAATGTGCCATTAGGCAATTTTCCCATTGTACAAACATCATAAAGTGTGCTTACACAAACCTAGATGGTGTATAGCCTACTATGAACCTAAGCTATATGGTACTAATCTTATGTGACCACCATCATATATGTGGTCCATCATTGACCAAAACATTGCTATATAATGCATGACTGTAGTTAAGACTGCTGTATGGTATATTTGAAAGTTGTTAAGAGAGTAGATCCTAAGAGTTCTCATAACAAGATAAAGAAATTTTTCTATTTTTTATATCTATATGTGATGATGGATGTTAACTAAACTTATTTTGGTAATTATTTCATGACATATGCAAGTCAAATCATTATGCTCTACACCTTAAACATACACAGTGCTTTATGTCAATTATATATCAGTAAAACTGGGGGAAAAAAGTCAAACAGGAGAAAATAATAAAAAATGGAAAGGTGTCCTATGGAATGGGAGAAAATATTTGCACCCCATATATCTGATAAGGGGTTAATATCCAAAATACATAAGGAACTCATGCAACTCAATAGGGAAAAACAATCAGATAAAAGGTGGGCAGAGGACCTGAATAGACATTTCTCCAAAGACAAATAAATGACCAATGAGTACATAAAAAGGTGTGGAATATAACTAATAATTAGAGAAATGTAAATCAAAACCACAATGAGATATCACCTCACAGCTGTGAGAAGTACTATCATCAAAAAGACAAGAGGTAAGTGTTGGCGAGTGTATGAAGAAAATTAAATCCTTGTGCACTGTTGATGGGAATGTACATTGGTACAGCCACTATGGAAAACATAGGTTCTTCAAAAAAAACTAAAAACACAACTACTATGGGATTTAGTTAAACCGCTTTGGGTACGTATTTTAAATAATTGAAACCAGACTATTGAAGGAATATCTCCACCTTCACATTTATTGAAGCATTATTCACAGTAGCCAAGATATGGGACCAACCTAAGTGTCCATCAAAGAATGCATGGACAAAGAATATGTGAATATATAGGTGATCTTTAGGTATACATACATACATACATATATAATGTTATTCAGCCATGAGAAATGATAAAGTCCTACCATTTATGACAACACAGATGGTCCTTGAAGACATCATGCTAAGTGAAATGAAAGAGAAAGACAAATACTATATAGTATCACTTATATGTGGAATCTAATATATCAAGTCTGTAGAAACAGAGTATAGTGGTAGTTATCAGGGCCTGGGTAGGCGGGGGAAATGGAGAAATGTTGGTGAAAGAGTACAAGCTTCCATTTAGAGAAAGAATAAATTCTGGGGATTTAATTCACAGTATTGTGAATGTGAATAACAATATTGTACTATATACTTGAAAATTGCTGAGAGTAAATCTTGTGTCCTCACCACAAAAAAGATATGATAATTACGCAACATGACGGAAGTGTGAGCTAACACTACAGTGGTAATTATATTACAATATGTAAATGTGTATAAGATCAACACTTTGTACACCTAAAGTTACAAGTTACACAATGTTATATGTCAATTATATCTCAATAAAGTTGGGAGGAAAAAAGAAATGCTTTAATATATGTGCTTTTATACAATTTGTGTCATGAAGCAGAGTGCTGACCACAATTTTTTACTGAAATAGCACTCTTCTGTTTTATTCAAGCCTGTAGCAATATTAAAAATTGTTTCCGTGTGTGCTTATAAAAGTATGAACATGCAGCACAAATTTATGAACACATTGTTTCAAAAATATGATGATAGAGGTTAAATCACATCAATTACCAACAACTTTTACATGTCTTTACATTGTGTGCAACATTAAGTTCAGAGTGCTGGAAATAGTGATTCACTCTGGCTTCTAGGACTGTTAAATACACCTTTAAAGAGATGTCTTTACAAAATTTAAACCTTGAAGCACAGAGTCCTAAAGATATTGTTTCACTGAATTACAGTATACTGATTAAGCCACACAGCTAGTACAGTTAGAAACAAATTTAAGCATTGTATATACAGAGTGTATAACATGCAGCACAGGTTTCTGAACATAGGGTTTCACAAGAATGTGATGATAATCTAATTCTCACAAATAGTATTGTTAGAAACAACTCATACAGGTGTCTTTACATTGTGAATAGCATGAAGCACAGACTGATTAACAAAATGTTTCAGTGAAATAACGCTATACTGATTCATTCAGGCTGCTAGCGTAGTTAGAAACAACCTTTTTTGAAACTAGTGGCAAAAAAATACATAACAAAAAGCTTACCATTTTAACTGTTTCCAATTATACAGCTCCATAATATTAAGTATATTCATATGGTTGTGCAACTAATGTCCATAAATATTTCATCTTGAAAAACTGAAACTTTATACCCATTAAACATCACTCCCCATTTCTCCCTCCCCTAAACCTTGGCAAAAACTATTCCACTTCTGTTTCAATTAATTTAACCACCCTAGATACTTCATGTTAGTGGAATCATACAGTATTTTCCTTTTTGTAACTGACTTATTTCACTTAACATAATGTTTGAATTTTCTCCATGTTGTAACATGCACCAGAATTCTTTTTTTCAGGTTGAATAGTATTCTATCGTGTGCATATACCTCATCTTGTATATGCATTTATCCATTGACAGGCACTTTGCTTGCTTCTAACTTTTGACTTTTATGAAAAGTACTGCTATTTTAAGGGGTGTGCAAATATCCCCTCAATTTCTTACATTCAATTCTTTTGGATGTATGCTCAGAAGTGAAATTGCTGCGTCATATGATACATCTATTTTTAATTTTTTGAGGAATGTTTATACTGTTTTCCATATTGACTCCAACAATGAACCTTTCCATCAACAGTGTATAAGGGATCATATTTCTCCACCTCTTCCCCAACACTTATTTCCTGTTTTTTCTTTTCTTGAGCAAGATTAGCCCTGAGCTAACATCTGTCCCAATCTTTCTCTATTTTATATGTGGGTCACTGCCACAGCATAGCTGACAAGTAGTATATGTCCACGCCCAGTATCTAAACCTGTGGACCCAGGCTGCCAGAGCAGAGCATGCCCAACTTAACCACTAGGCTATGGGGCCAGCCCCTTCTGTTTGTTTTTTAATAGTAGCCATCCTAAGTATTCTAAGGTGATATCCATTGTGGTTTGACTTGTGTTTCCTTGATTATTAGTAATGTTGAGAATCTTTTCATATACTTGTTGTTTATGTGTATATCCTCTTTGGAGGAAAGTGTATTCAAGTCCTTTGTACATTTTAATCGGATTGTTTTGTTGTTGTTCTTGAGTTTTTGGATTCTTTACATATTCTGGATGTTAACCTCTTGACATATATATGATATGCAAGTGGTCTATCTTATTTTATAAATTGCCTTTTCGCTCTGTTGACTGTGTCCTTTAATGTACAAAACAGTTTTCAATTTTGATGCAATCCAGTTTCTGTACTTTTGTTGACTGTGATTTTGGTGTGATGTCCAAATCCTTTACAAATACAGTGCCATGAAGATTTTCTACTATGTTTTCTTTGAATATTTTATAGGTTTAGATCTTTGTTCCATTTTTAGTTAACTTTCATATATTGTGTGAAATAAAAATACAACTTCATTTATTTGCATGTGGATATCCAGTTTTCCCAACACTATTTGTTGAAGTAAAAGTTTTTCCCCAATTGAATGGTCTTGGCAACTTAGGTAAAAATTACTTGACAATATGTGAAAGAGTTTATTTCTAGGTTTTCTATTCTGTGTCATTGATATTTGTGCCTGTCTTTATGCCAGTGCCATACTGTTTTATTAATGTAGCTTTGTAATACATTTTGAAATCATGAAGTGTGAGACCTCCAACTCTGTTCTTATTTTTCAGATTGTTTTCTTAATGATATTAATCTTCCATTGCAAGAACAAGGTATGTCTAAGCAATTATTTGTGTGTTCTTTCAGCAATGTTTTGTAGTTTTCAGTGTAAAAGTCTTTCATCTCTTTGGTTAAGTTTACATCCACGTATTTGTGTCTTTAATGTTATAGTAAATGATATTATTTTCTTAAATTCCTCATTGTTAGTGTATAGAAACAAAACTGATTTTTGGAGTGGATTTTTTTTTTTATCCTGCAACTGCCTAATTCATTCATTAGTTCTAAGAGAACTTTTGCTGTTGTTGTTCAATCTTAAGATTTTATACATCTAATATCATGTCTGTTTACAGAGATAATTTTACTTTTTTAAACAGCTTTACTGACGTAGAATTCACATACCATACAATTCACCCATTTAAAGTGTAGGTATATTTGGTATGTTACATTAACTTTTTTTAATGTGGTAAAACATATACAACAGAAAAGTTGCTATTTTAACCATTTTAAGTGTATAATTAAGTGGCATTAATTATAGTCACAATGTTGTGCAACCATCACCACCACCTATGTCCAAAACTTTGCCATCATCCCAAACAGAAGTTCTGTACCCATTGAACAGTAATTCCACATTCCTCTCTCTAAATTTAGATGCATTTTAATTTCTTTTTCTTGCCTAATTTGTCTGGCTACAGCTTCAATATTATACTGAATAGAAGTGGTGAAAGTGGGTATTTTTGTTTTCTTCCTTATATTAGAGAAAAAGCTTTCAGTCTTTCACCATTGAGTACAGTGTTAGAGGTGAGCTTTTCATATATGGACTTTATTACGTTGAAGTAGTTTCCTTCTATTCCAAGTTTGATGAATGTTTGTATTAAGAAAGAGTGCTGAATTTTGTCAAATGTTTTTTCTGCATCAATTGAAATCATCATGTGATTTTTTCCCCTTCATTTTGTTACTGTGGTGTATTACATTAATAAATTTTCCTATGTGGAAATATCCTTGCATTTCAAGATGAAACACCATTTTCTGTTTCATTAAAAGGTGTTTCCTTTTAATGTGTGGATGAATTCTATTTTCTAGCATTTTGTCGAAGGTTTTTGCATCAATAGTCATCAGGGATATTGTTCGATAGTTTTGTTTCGTTATTTTCATGTAATATTACTTTCTGGAGTTAGTATCTGGGTAATGCTGGCCTCATAAAATGAGTTTTGAAGTATTCCAACCACTTAAAGATTTGGAATAGGTTGAGGAAGATTGGTGTTAATTCTTCCTTAAGTGTTTGGTAGAATTCTCCACTGAAGCCATGTAGTCCTGAGATTTAGTTTTATTGGGAAAGTTTTCAGTACTGATTCAAACTTCTTACTAGTTACAGACTTGTTCATATATTTATGTCTTCAGGATTCAGTCTTGGTAAGTTGTGTTTCTAAGAATGCACCCCTTTTATCTAAGGTATTTAATGTCTTATGCAATTTTCACAGTACTTTATTCTAACGTACTTTATTGATGTAAAAAAGATAGTACTATCCCTTCTTTCATTTCTCACTTAAGTAATTTGAGTGTTCTCTCTTTTTTATTTCTTAAATTAACTAAAGGTTTTAAAATTTTGTTGATCTTGTACCAACTTTTGATTTCATGGATTTTTTCTATTATTTTAATCTCTATTTTACTTTTCTGTGATCTAATCTTTATTATGTTTTTCTTCTGCTCAATTTGAATTTGGTTTGTTCTTCTTTCTCTAGTTTCTTGGCGTATAATGTTTGATTGTTGGCTTGAGGCCTTTCTTCTTTTATTTTATTTTTTTGGTAGACTGGCTCTGAGCTAACATCTGTTGTGAATCTTTTTTTCTCTTCTTCTCCCCAAAGCTCCCCAGTACATAGTTGTATATTCTAGTTATAGGTCCCTCTAGCTGTGCTGTGTGGGATGCCGCTTCAGCGTGACTTGATGAGCTGTGTTAGGTCCACACCCAGGATCCAAACCAGTGAAACCCCAAGCTTTGGAAGTGGAGCATGTGAATTTAACCACTTGGCCATGGTGCTGGCCCCATAGGATTTAAAAAAAATTTTGCAAAGAATATCGTTGGTATTTTGATGGAAATTGTGTTACTCTATAGATGGCTTTGGGTAGTACAGACATTTTTACAATATTACTTTAATCCATGAACACAGACTATCTTTCCATTTATTTGTGTCCTTTGATTTCTGTCAACAAAATCTTGCAGTTTTCATTGTACAGATCTTTCACTTTATTGGTTAAATATATTCCTTGGCATTTTACTGTTTTTGATGCTATTATGAATAAGATACTTCTCTTTATTCCTTTTTTAGATGTTTCATTATTAGTATGTAGAAATGCAATTGATTTCTGTATTTTGATTTTATATCATGCAACTTTACTGAAACTGTTGTTTAATTCCAAGAGTTTTTGGTTGAGTCTTTGTGATTGTCTATATATCTAATCCTATCATCTGCAAAAAGTGACAACTTTACTTCTTCCTTTCCAGTTTGGATGCCTTGTATTTCTTTGTCTTTCTTAATTGCTCTATTTAAGATTTCCAGTACTATATTAAATAACTGTGGTGAGAATGGGCATCCTTGTGTTGTTTCTGATCTTAGAGAAAAAGCTTTCAATTTTTCTCCATTGAGTACAATGTTTGCTGTGGATGTGCCATATATGAGGTATATTCCTTCAACACCCAATCTGTTAAGTATTTTTATGATGAAAGGATGTTATATTTTGTCAAATGCTTTTTTTGCATCTATTGAAATGATCATGTGATTTTTATATTTCATTCTACAGTTGTGTGTTACTTAATGATGGGGATACATTCTGAGAAATGTGTTCTTAGGCAATGGTGTCATTGTGCAAACATAGAGTGTGCTTACACAAACCTAGATGGTATAGCCTATTACTATAGCTACACTTTTATATGACTGGCACAACAGTAGGTTTGTTTACACCAGCATCACTAAAAACATGTGAGTAATGTGTTATGCTACAACATTATTATGGCTACAACATCACTAAGAAATAGAAATTTTTCAGCTTCATTATAATTTTATGGGACTACTGTTGTATATACAGTCCATAATTGACTAAAACATTGTTATGCAGCACATGACTGATTAATGTAATGTATTACATTTGTTGCTTTGTGTATGTTGAGCCATCTTTGCATCCCAGGCATAAATCCCACTTGGTCATGGCATATATTCATGTTAATTTTCCTGAATTCAAATTGCTAATATTCTTCTGAGAGTTTTTTCATCTATATTCATCTAGGATATTGGTCTACAGATTTCTTTTCTTGTGATATCTTTATCTGGTTTTGGTATCAAGGTAAGGTTGGCCTCATAGAATGAGTTTGAAATAGCCAAAGCAATCCTGAGAAAGCAGGAAAAGCCAGAGTTTTTACAATTTCTGATTTCAAATTATGTTACAAAGTTCTAGTAATTAAACGTATGATACTGGCATAAAAATAGGCACACAAAACAAAGTAACAGAATAGAAAGCCAAGAATCAACCCCCCACATATATGGTCAACTAGTATTTGACAAGGGAATCAAGAACACCCAATGGGGAAGGGATAGTTCTTTTAATAAATGGTGTTGGGATGACTGGATAAACACGTGCAGACCAGTGGCATTGGACCCCTATCTTATACCACTTACAAATAGTAACACAAATTAGATCAAATACTTAACATAAAACTTGATAATATAACACTAATAGAAGAAAATGTAGGGAAGTTCCACTTTGGTCTTGGCAATATTTTTATGGCTATGACACCAAAGTGCAAACAACAAAAGCAAAAATCAACAAACGATATTCTGTTTAACTTAAAAATCTTCTTAACAGAAAAAGAAACAATTGACAAAATAAAAAGGCAACCTACAGAATAGGAGAAAAATTTCACAAACCATGTATTGGATAAGGGGTTAACACAAAATATATACAGAACACATACAATTAAATAATAAAAAAATTAAAAATGGGCAGAAAAACTAAATAGACACTTTATAGAAGACATCCAAATAGGAAAGAGTTACATGAAAAGATTCTCAAAATCACTGATCATCACAGAAATACAAGTAAAAACCACATAAGATATCATGTCACACCTGTTAGAATGGCTATCATCAAGAAGACAAGAGATAACAAATGTCAGTTAAGATGTGGAGAAAAGAGAACAACTGTGCACAATTGGTGGGAATGCAAATTGGTTCAACCAATATAGAAAAACAATATGGAGGATCATCATAAAATTAAAAATAGATCTTTTATGATCCATAAATTCCACTTCTGAGTATATACCTAAAGGATATATATATATGGATATAAAATGGATGCTATATATTATATATATATACTGGAATTTTAGCCTTGAGAAAAAAGGACATCCTGTCCTTTGTGACAACATGGATGGAACTTAAAGATATTATACTAAGTGAGATGTTAGGCAGAAAAAGACAAATACTGTATTGTATCACTTATATGTAGAATCTAAAAAAGCCAAAATTGTTAAAACAGAGAGCAAAATGGTGCTTACCAGGAGATGAGGGTGAGGGCATAGGACAGATGTTTAGAGGTACAAACTTACAATGAGTATAAATGAGCCCTAGGAATCTAATGTACAGTATGGTGAACATAGTCAATAATATTGTATTATAACCATCAAACTTGCTAAGAGACTAGAACGTAACTTTTCTAACCACCAAAAGGAAACTATAATATAAACAGGTGCCAAATTATTGCTGCAATGGCAATCATATTACTATATATAAATGTATCAAGTTAACGTGTTGTACACCTTAAATTTACATGATATTATATGTCAATGGTATTTCAATTTAAAAAAACAAAAAAATTTGAAAAGGACAAAGATTCTCACTCTTACCACTTCTTTTCAGCATAGTCCTGGAAGTCCTACACAGAGCAATTAGGCAAAAAAGAAATAAAGACATTCAAATCAGAAAAGAAGTAAAATTATTACTGTTTGCACATGACATGAGAGTTATGTAGTAAACCTTAAAGAATCAACAAAAACCTGTTAGAATACATGAATTTAGTAAAGTTGCAAGATAAAAATCAATATACGAAAATTACTTGCATTTCTATAAACTATAAATGAACTATCTGAAAAAGAAGTTAACCACCTCACTTACAATAGCATTAAAAAGATTAAAATAGGAATGAATTTAATAAGATAAAATACTTTTCATACTTCAAACTATAAAGTATTGATGAAAGAAATTCAAGGAGACACAAAGTAATGGATAGACATCTCATGTTTTTGGATTGGGAAAATTAATATTGTTAAAATATCCATACTACCCAATGTGATCGTTAGATTCAATGCTATCCCTATCAAAATCCCAATTGTCTTTTTTGCAGAAATCGAAAAAAAATCCTAAAATTCCATATGGAACTATGAAAGACCCAAAATAGCCAAAGCAATCCTCAGAAAGAAGAACAAAACTGAAGGCATCACATTTCCGAATAACAAATGTTATTACAAAGCTACTGCAATTACAACAGTATGGTACTGGCATAATGACAGACATACAAAATGAATGGAACAGAATAGAAAGCCCAGGAATAAACTAATGCATATACAGTCAACTAATCTTTTACAAGTAAGCCCAGGATACACAATGTGGAAAGGGTTGTGTCTTTGACAAATGGTATTTTGGAAAGGTGGACATCTGTAGGCAAAACAAAATGTGAATTGGACCCCTACCTTACATGACAACCAAAATCAATTCAAAATGTATTCAAGACTTAAACAAAAGACCTAAAAATCTTAGAAGGAAACGTAGGGGTAAACCTCTTGACATAAGACTTGGCAATAATTTCTTGGATATGAGATCAAAAGCACAGACAAGAAATCAAACGTAGACAAGTGGGACTACATCAAACTAAAAACCTTACGTACTACAAAGAAAGTAATCAACAGAGTGAAAAGAAAATCTATGCAGGGAGAAAATATTTGCAAACTATATATTTGATGAGTTTAATATTCAAAATATATCTGAACTCCTACAACTTAATTGTAAAAGAACAAATAATCTGATTTAAAAATGGGGAAAGGCTTTGAATAGATGTTTCTGCAGAGAAGACATAAAAATTTTCAACAGATATATTAAAAGTGCTCAATCCCAATAATCATTAAGAAAATGCCAATCAAAACCATAGTGAAATACCCCTTCACATCTATTAAAATGGTTATTATCTTAAAAAAGAAGTATTGTAAAAGATATGGAGGAGCTGGAACACTTGTACACTGTTAGTAGAAAGGTAAAATGGTTCAATCACTATGGAAAGCAGTATGGAAGTTCCTCAAAATTTAAAAACGGCGTTGTTATATGATATAGCATTTCTACTTCTAGGTAATTTTCCAGAAGAATTGAAATCAGGACTTTGAAGAGATATATGCCTTCTCATGCTCATTGCTGCATCATTTGCTATAGCTAAGATTTAGAAACAACCAAGATGTCCATTACAAATGAATGGATAAGAAAACATACGCATATGATGAATGAATATTATTCAGTCATGAAAAGTAAAGTGTGTTATATGTGGTGATATGAACATGGAGAACATTATGCTAAGTGAAATAAGCCAGCCATAGAAGGACAAATATCACATGATTCCACTTATATCAGCTATCCAAAAATAGCCAAACTCACAGAAGCAGAAAGTAAGAGAGCAGTTGCCAGGGG
The DNA here is from genome assembly GCF_041296235.1 of Equus asinus. Classification (NCBI taxonomy): domain Eukaryota; kingdom Metazoa; phylum Chordata; class Mammalia; order Perissodactyla; family Equidae; genus Equus; species Equus asinus. The sequence continues at coordinate 140,141 of NW_027224799.1, forward strand.
CTCAAGAGAGGGGGAAATGGGGAGTTGCCATTCAGTGGGTATAAAGTTACAGTTATACAAGATAAAGAAGTTCCAGGGATACGCTGTTCAGCATTGTGTCTTTAGGTAAGAATACTGTACTGTACACAAAATTCTAACGGAGTAGATCTCATGTTATCTCTTCTTATCACAATTAAAAAAAAAAAAACTAGGGTTGTTAGAAATGACTTGACACATGTGCCTTCACAGGTTGTATAAAATGTAGCACAGAGTACTGAACATATTTTTTTTCTGAAGTACCAGCATGCTGATTCATTCAAAGTTGTGTCAGAAAAAAAATTTACACTGTTCTTTAGAGAGTACATAACATGTTCTGAACACTGTTTCACTTTAATAACTGATTGTACTGATTAATTCAGGCTTCTTTCACTGCTTTAAGCTTATTTTATACCTGAGGCTTTACATACTTTATGACTTGCAACCCAGATTGCTGAGCACAATATTTAACTAAATTCACACTGCATTGTTTCATTCACTCAACTAGCACTGTAAGAACCAACTTTTACACATGTGCCTTAGGAGGAATAACATGATGAGTTTGCAAAGCAGAGTGTTTTGGTGAAATAGCACTATAATGTTTAATTCACTATTAGAATCACCTTTTACATGTGCCTCTACAGGGTGTATAATATACAGCCCAGATTACTGAACACTGTGTGCCGCTTTAATAGAAATATTCTGATTTGTTCAACTTGTTAGAATCATTTTCTATACATGTGTTTTATAGAATATATTTACAGAATGTATTACATTCAGGACAGTGTTGAGCAATGTATATATATATATATATATATACACACACATATGTATTCATATATATATGAATGAATATGAGTCTATCTATATATAATAGATTTTATATTATAAATAATATTTATATATATTCACTCATATTCATTCATCGCTAGCACTGTTAGAAACAAGTAGTCCTTAAATGACTTTATGGAGTGTATAACATGAGGCAAAGAGGGTTGAACACACTGTTTAGCTGAAATGGCTGGATACTGAATTCAGTGATGATGATAACGCTGTTAGAATTTACTTTTACACATATACCCTACACTGTGGCTAACACACAGACTGATTGCTGAAAAACAGTTTCACTGAAATGGCATTATAGTGAGCCAATCAGGCAGCTAGCAGTTTCAGAAAATATATTTTACATGTGCTATTACATAGTGTACAATATACAAATCAGAACACTTACAAACTGTTTAACTGTAGTAGCAATATCTCAATTTATTCCAACAAATAGCATTGTAAGGAAGACAATTTACTCAAGTTACTTTCAAAGTATATAATATGCAGCCCAGAGGTTTGAAAACAATTTTTTCACAGAAATTGTACTATATTGATTTATAAAAACAGCTAGCACTTTAGAAACATTTTTTACAAACCTGAATTTTAAAAGTGTATAACGTGGTACACAGTTGTGAACATATTGTTTCACGGAAACAACACAGCACTAATTAATTTACACCAGAAGCATGGTAAAAAGAAAAACAAGTAACCGTTACACATGTGACTTTACAGAGTGTATACCATGAAGCATAAATATATGAAAACAGAAATTCGCTGAAATAGCACTATATTGATTTACTCACAGAGCTAGCACCATTAAAAAAACCTTTTGTAAGTATGCCTTTATATCATGCAAAAAAGGGTGATGGAAACAGTGTTTCAGTGAAGTAAAATGATAGAGATTCATACACAGATATATTACTGCTATAATCTCCTTTCCTAACTTTCATTTACAGAATGTATGTTATGCCACACACATTGATGAACAATTTAAAAAGTTAGATATAACTTTCACATATGTGGACTATATTTTTTGCTCCTTTCATAGAGTGCTGAATATGATGTTTCACTGAGATAGTACTCTACCAAATCATTTATGAAACTAGCACCTTGGAAAAGTCTTTTACGACTTCATCTTTACAGAGTGTATAACACAGAGAACAGGTAACATGATACAGAATATAACTTACACATGTGACATTACCAAGTCTGTAACATGCACCACAGAATGCTGAACAGTGTTTCACAGGTGTAACAGTATAATGATTCATCTTCACATATAGCAATGTAGAAATTCCTTTTACACATATCTCTTTGCAGAGAGTATAATAAAGGACACGGATTCCCAAAAAATTGTTTCACTGAAATAGCATCATATTGATTTATTTGTGTAGATGGTATTTTTAGAAACAACCTTTAAACTGTGACTTTATAGTGAGTATAACTTTCCACACAGTGCCGAACAAAATATTTAATTTACATAGGACTATATTGATTTACTCTCATAGCTAGTAATGTTCAAACACATTTTATTTTATTCTTTTAAGGTATGCTTTTTGGTGAGGAAGACTGGCCCTGAGCTAACATGTGTCGCCAATCTTCCTCTTCCCCCCCCAAAGCCTCACTACATAGCTGTATATCCTAGTTGTAAGTCATTCTACTCATTCTAGTTCTTCTTTGTGGGATACTGCCACAGCATGGCTTGATGAGTGGTGTGTAGGTCTATGCACTGGATCTGAACCAGCTAACCCCAGGCTGCCAAATCAGAGCATACAAACTTAACCACTTGGCCACAGGGCCAGCCCCCACATTTTATTTCTATTTATTTTTTCCAGTTTATTAAGATATAATTGGCATATAACATTGTATAAGTTAAGGTGTACAGCCTAATGATTATATATATATGTATTATTACCACACTATAAACTTCAATTATCCATTATGCAACAAAAAAATTGCAAGGCATGCAAAGAAATAGGAAAGTATGGCTCATTCAAAGGGGAAAAAAACTAGAGCAACAGAAACTGTCCCTGATAGATACCAGATGTCAGATTTACTTGACAAAGACACTAAAATAACTGTCAAAATTACTCACAGAACTATATAAAGACCTGAAGAAAGCAAAGAAGATAATTATTAACACAATGGAAATATCAGTGAAATGATAGAAAACATAAAATGAAACAAAATGGAAACTCTGAGGACAAAAGTACAAACACTTAAATGGAATTTCACTAGAGGGATTCAAAAGCAGATTTCAGTATGCAGGAGAAATAGAAAATGTAAAGATTAGAGAACTGAAATTATTAAGCCTGAGGAATATGAAGAAAGAAATATTGAACAAAATTAAACACAGGTTCTGGTTCCATCATGGTGACATGAGAGGACCCTGAACTCACCTCCTCCCATGGACACACTGAATCTACAGGTGTATACAGAACAATGAGTTATGAAAGAAACCCAAATACAAGCTGTGACTCCTACACATTGGTCAAACCAAAAAAACTCCACATCAAAATGGATAGAGAGGCTGAGGCACAATCTTTCCATAAATCCCATCCCCAGTGCAGTGGCACAAAATTGAAAGGGAATTCACAACAGCCAGCTTCTCTCTGAGTATCCGAGGATTAGAACCCCACATCTATCACCCCAACTTTTAAGTCTTGCACCTGAGAGATGGAACCCCACAACAGCTAGCTCTGAAAGCCAATAGGGCAGACATCCATGAGACCCACAAGTCTATAACAAATGAAGAAATAGTTCTTAAGGCTTGCACAGACTTTCTGTGGCAACTTCCCCAAGGCACACAGCAGAGGGAGCTGAATGAAATGCACCAAGTCTTTCTGTCAAAGAGGTTTTATGCTTCACGCTTTTAAAATCTTCAACATGAGGGGAAGGCGTCTAATTTAAAACACTTCTAGGGACCTACAGAAATACTCTCCAAGAACCAGGGAGGCCAGTGTGTTTCATCTTTATGCTCTCCCCCTGCCTTGTTCCAGGTCCATGATAATTCTCAGAAAGAAGCTTGTGCATATGTCTAAGGACCCAATTTTTGCAACTACTGGCCAGGAAATGGCCCTTCATAGCCTGGCTATCATATCCAGCGGGGCTTATATTTGTGGATCCCATAGGACTGTTTCAAACATAGAAAGAATTCTTACCCAGCTAGTTCCCAGGGGTAAGGAGCAGAGGCAGCCAACTGAAACACACTCAGTCTTTGTGTGAAATAGACCTATTTGCTTATCTTAAAGCTTTGGCAGGAGGAACAATTTCTAATTTAAGACATGTCAGTAAGCCTAATGCAATAGGCCTTCTGACAGGATTTGGCACCTACTCAACTACTGGGAGCTATTAAAAGATAATAGACTGCTTGGATAAGCACAAAGACTTGAGAGGAAACCAAGAGCTGAGGCAGGTTTGAATGCAAGGTTCATCTCCTATAAGAAGCCACTCCTTCAAGACTAGGAGAGGTAGTTGTTTCATCTACTGTATAGAAATCAACAGAGTCAAGCAAAATGAGAAAATAGAGGAATATGTTCAAACAAAAGAGTGAGATAAAACCTCAGAAAAAACCTTAGTGAAGCAGAGATAAGTAATCTGGTAAAGCCTTCAAAGTAATCGTCATAAGATCCTCACCAAACTGGTGAGAAGAATAGATGAACACAGTGGGAACTTAAACAAAGACGTGGGAGATATAATAAAGTACCAAATAGAAGTCACAGAGGTGAAGAATACAATATCTGAACTGAAAAATACACTAGAAATTTTCAACAACACACTAGATGAAGCAGAAGACAAGATGTGTTGACTCAAAGACAAGGCAGTGACACTTACCCAATCATTGCAGCAAAAAGAAGAAAAGAATTTTTAAAAAGTGAAGGGACTTATGGGGCAACATCAAACAAACCAACATTTGCATCATAGGTTTCCAAGAAATAGAAGAGAGAATGGAACAGAAATCCTATTTGAAGCAATAATAGCTAAAAACTTCCCTAACCAGGGGAAGGAAACAGACATCCAGATGCAGGAATCTCAGAGTTCCAAATAAAAGGAATCCAAAGAGACACACACCAAGATACAATATAAATAAAATGTCAAAAGTTAAAGACAGGGAGAAAATATTAAAAGCACCAAAAAAGAAACATCTTGCTACATACAAGGGAATCCCATAAGACTATGAGCAGACTTTTGCAGAAACTTTGCAGGGCAGAAAGGAGTGGCACAATATATTAAAAGTGCTGAAAGAAAATACCTCCAACTAAGAATACTCTATCTGGCAAAGTTAGCATTCAGAAGTGAATAAGAGATTTTGTTTTCCAGACAGGCAAATGCTAAAGGAGTTCATCACCACTAAACCAATCTTACAAGAAATGTTAAAGGTGTTTCTTCAAGTTGAATAAAAAGAGCACTAATTAGAAGCATAAACACATATGAAAGAATAAATTTCATGGAAAGGTAAATATATGGTAAAGCTAGTGAATTTTATTACTTATAAAGCTAATATGAAGGTTAAAAGACAAATGTAGTAAAAATAACTATGATTACAACAATTAGTTAAGGGATACAAAAGATGAAACAATGCAAAATATGACACGAACAACACAAAATGAGGGGAGAGTGAGTAATGTTGAATTTACAATGAGATCAAACTTTAGTTGTTATCAACTTAAAATAGACTATTATAGATATAAGCTGTTAGATGTAAACCTTAAGGCAACCACAAAGCAAAATCCTATAGTAAATATACAAAAGATAAAGAGAAATAAATATAAGCATACCACTAAAGAAAGTCATTAAACCACAAAGGAAGAAAGTAAGAGAAGAAGAAAGGAACAGAGAGGAACTACCAAAACAGCCAGAAAACATGTAACAAAATGACAATATGCACATATTTATCAATAATTACTTTAAATGTAAATAAACCAGGTACTCCAATTAAAAGACAGAGTCGTTGAGGGACATAAAAAGAAGACCCATCTATATGTTGCTCTCCAGAGACTCATGTCAGATGTAAGCATACACACAGACTGAAAGTAAAGGGATGGAAAAAGATATTCTATGCAAATGGAAACCAAAAGAAAGCTGGAGTAGCTATACTTATATCCAACAAAATAGACTTTAAAACAAAGACTATAATAAGAGAGGAAGGGCATTATTTGATGATGAAGGAGTCAATCAAACAAAAGGATATAACATTGATAAATATTTGTGCACTCAACACCGGATCACCTAAACATATAAAGGAAATATTAACAGACATAAAGTAGAAATAGACAGCAATACAATAACAGTAAGACATTTTTCATTTGTTTTTTTTTTTTTTTGAGGAAGCTTAGCCTTGAGCTAACTACTGCCAGTCCTCCTCTTTTTGCTGAGGAAGCCTGTCCCTGAGCTAACATCCATGCCCATCTTCCTCTACTTTATATGTGGGATGCCTATCACAGCATGGCATGCCAAGGGGTGCCATGTCTGCACCCAGGATCCAAACCAGCAAACCCCAGTCTGCTGAGAAGCGGAACCTGCGAACTTAACCAATGTGCCACTGGGCTGGCCCCACAGTAAGATGCTTTAATATCCCACTTTCACTAATGGATAGATCATCCAGGCAGAAATCAATAAGGAAACACTGACCTTAAACAACACTTTAGTCCAGATCAATTTAACAGACATTTATAGATCATTCAATCCAAAGCAACAGAATACACATTATTCTCAAGTGAACAAGAAACATTCTCCAGGATAGATTATATACTAGGCCAAAAAACAAGTCTTAAATCGAAGGAAGATTAAAATAATATCAGAGATGGTTTCTGACCATAATAGTATAAATATAGAAATCACTTACAAGAAGAAAACTAAAAAATTCAGATATACATGGAGATTAAACATACTTCTGAACAACAAATGGCCCGAAAAAGAACAATAAAAAATCACCTTGGGACAACAAAGAAACAACCCACCAATTGGGAGAAAATATTTGCAAATCATACATCTGACAAGGGGTTAATCTTCATAATATACAAAGAACTCACACAAATCAACAATAAAAAAGCAAACAAACTGATCAAAAAGTAGGCAGAGGAGATGAACAGACATTTTTCCAAAGAAGAGATACAGATGGTCAATAAACATATGAAAAGATGTTCAACATCACTAATCATCAGGGAAATGCATATTAAAAATTACGCTAAGATACCCCCTTACACCTGTTAAAATGGCTATAATCACTAAGACTAAAAGTAAATGTTGGTGAGGGTGTGGAGAGAAGGAAACGCTCATACACTGCTGGTAGGAATGCAAACTGGTGCAACCACAATGAAAAACAGTATGGAGCGTCCTCAAAAAACTAAAATAGACCTACCATATGACCCAGATATCCCACTACTGGGTATCTACCCAAACAATTTGAAATCAACAATCCAAAGTAACACATGCAACATTATGTTCTTTGCAGCACTATTCACAACAGCCAGGACATGGAAGCAACCCAAGTGCCCATCGACTGATGACTGGATAAAGAAGATGTGGTATATATATATATATATATATACACACAATGGAATACTACTCAATCAGGAAAAATGACAAATTCATCCCATTTGCAATAACATGGAAGGACCTGGGGGAATTATGCTAAGCGAAATAAGCCAGTCTGAGAAAGACAAACACCAGATGATTTCACTCATATGTGAAATATAAACAAGTACTGGGACAAAGAAAACAGTTCAGTGGTTACCAGGGGAAGAGGGGTAGGGAGGGCACTGGGGGTGAAGGGAAGTACTTACGTCGTGACAGTCAAGAAATAATGTACAACTGAAATCTCACATTGATGTAAACTATTATGAATTCAACAAAAAAGAAAGAGAAAAAAATTACCTTGAGACAAATGAAAATGGAAACACAATATACCAAAGCTTATGGGCTGCAGCAAAAAGAGTTTTAAGGGGAAAGTTCATAGCAATAAATGCCTCCTTCAAGAAACAAGAAAAAACTCAAGCAACATAACTTGACGCTTCAAGGAAGTATGAGAATAAAAATGAAAAAGCCCAGAGTTAGTAGAAGGAAGAAAATCACAAAGATCAGAGTGAAAATAAATAAAATAGAGACTAAAACGACAATGGAAAGATCAATGAAAGTAACAGTTGGTTCTTTAAAAAGATAAACGAAATTGACAGACCTTTAGCTAGACTAACCAAGAAAAAAGAGAACTCAAATAAATAAAATCAGGAATGAAAGAGGAGATGCTACAACTGGCCACATAAATACAAAGTTTCATAAGAGACTACTATGAATAAGTATACATCAAAAATTTGACAACCTTAGAAGAAATGGATAAATTCCTAGAAACATACACCTTACCAAGACCAAATCATAATGAAATAGAAAATCTGAACAGACTGATTATGGGTAATGAGATTGAATCAGTAATTAAAACCTCCAAACAAAATCTAGGACCAGATGGTTTCACTGGTGAATTCTACCAAACATTTAAGGAAGAATTAATACCAATCGTTCTCGAACTCTTTCAAAAATTGAAGAGGAAGAAACACTTTCAAATTCATTTTACAAAGCTAGCATTACTGTGATACCAAAAACAGAGAAGACACCACAAGAAAAGAAAATTACAGGCCAATATTTCTGATGAGCTTAGAAGGAAAATCCTCAACAAAATATTAGCAAACCAAATTCAACAAAACATTAAAAGGATCGTACACCATGATGAAGTTGGGTTTAGTCCAGGGATGTAAGGATGGTTCAAAATCAGCAAACCAGTCAATGTGATATACCATCCTAACAAAATGAAAGATAAAAGTTATATGATCACCTCAATAGATGCTGAGAAGGAATTTGACAAAATTCAACAACCATTTATGATAAAAACTCTCCACAAAGTGAGTATAGCTGGAAATAACATCAATGTAAAAATCATATATGATAAGCTCACAGCTAAAATAATACTCAATGCAGAAAAATTGAAAGCTTTTCCTCTAAGATCAGGAACAAAGCAAGTGTGCCTATTCTCACCACTTTTATTCAACATAGTACTGGAAGTCCTAACCAGAGTAATTGGGCAAGAAAAATAAGCAAATGGCATCCAAATCAGAAAGAGAAAAGTAAAATTGTCACTATTTCCAAATGACATGATGTTATATATGGAAAACCCTGAAGACTCCCCGAAAAAGCTGTTATAACTAATAATTAAGTAAAGTTGCAGGACGCAAATTCAGTATACAGATTTTTATCTCTTGCAATTCTATACACTAATAACAGACTATCAGAAAGAGCAATTTAAAAAATCTCATTTTAAATCTAAAGGAATAAATTAGCTACAAAGGAATTTATCCAAGAAGGTGAAAGACCTGTACACTGAAAGCTATAGATCATGGATGAATGAAATTGAAAAAGACAGAAATAAATGGAAAAATATTATGTGCTCATGGATTGGAAGAATCAATATTGTTAAAAATTCCATACTACTCAAAAAAATATGCAGATGCATTACAATCCCCGTCCAAGTTCCAAGAGCATTTTTCACATATATAGACCAAACAGTCCTAACATTTGTATTAAACCACAAAAGACCCCAACTAACTAAAGCAATCTTGAGAAAGAATTACAAAACGGAAAGCATCATGCTCCCTGATTTCAAAAAATATTGCAAAGATATAGTAATGAAAACAATATGGTATTGCCAAACAAAACAGATATATAGGTCAATGGAATAGAAGAAAGAGGCCAGAAATAAACTCACACCTATATGGTCACTTAATTTATGACAAGGAAGCCAAGAATATACAATGAGAAAATATCACTCTTTTCAACAAATGGTGTGGGGAAAACTGGACAGTCACATGCAAGAGAATGAAACTGGAGCACTATCTTACACCATACACAAAAATTAACTCAAAATGGATCAAAGACTCAAATTTAAGACCTTAAGACTCCTAAAAGAAAAGATAGACAGTAATCTGACTGACACTAGTCTTGGCAATTAGTTTTTTGGTTTGACGCCAAAAGCACAGACAACAAAAGTGAAAAAAAAGAGTGGGACTACGTAAAAGTAAAAACCTTTTGCACAGCAAACAAAACCATCAACAAAATTAAAAGACAACCTATCAAATGGGAGAAATTTTTGCAAGTTGTATCTCTGATAAGGAGTTAATATCCAAATTATATTAAGAAACTCATACAACTCCATAACAAAAATCCAAACAATTTGATTAAAAGATGTGCAGAGGGTCTGTCTGAGTCCAGTATAATTCTAATTCTGTGAAACATTGTCCTTATTACTCTGTGCTTCAGGTTTTAAATAATGTAAAGAACATTTTCACAGGAGTAGTTTTATAGTTTGTATAATATGAGGCAAAATGTGCTGAACACAGTGTTTCATTGAAATAGTAGAATCTGATTCATTTACACAGCTACCACTCTTAGAAATATTTTTTAAAGTGTGCTTTTACAGAATAAAAGGTATTTTAACAGTAGGTATTTCACACAGCTGTCATGGTACACAGTAACACTATGTTTCATGGATCAGTATAGTGCTATATAGTGAAACACTGTGTTCAGAACTCTGTGCTGCATGTTATTTACTCTGAGAAGAAATGTGTAACAATTTTTTTAACAGTGTAGCTGTGTGAATTAATTAGCATGCTCCTTCTTTAGTGAAACACCTTGTTCATACTCTGTGCTGCATTTTATCCAATCTGAGAAGCACATATGTAAAATTATGTCTAAAAGTGCAGATTCTTAAAAGAATAGGAATACTATTTCAGTGACATTTTGTTTATCACTTTGTGCTGCATGTTATACATTTTGTAAGTAAATATACTTAGTTTTCTAACAGTGATATTTGTGTGAATATCCTGTATCATCCCATTTTAGTGAAAAACTGTGTTCAGAACTATATGCTGCATTTTAGCATTTTATACTTTCTGTAAGTGCACAGGTATAGAAGGTGTTGCTGTCAGGGTGAACTGCACGAATATATCAGGAAAGTGTTCTTGTTCAGTGAAACAAGATGTTCAGCATTCTATCTTGCATGATATACATTTCGTAAAGGCACATGTGTAAAAGTTGTTTCTAATGATTATCTGCATTACTAAATCTATGTAATGTCATTTCAATGAAATAATATTTCAGCACTCTCTGTTGCAAGTATACACTCTGTAAATACACAAAAGTAAAAGTTGTTTTTAACAGTGCAATCTCTGTGTATGAATCAGCATCATGCTATTTCAATCTCTGTTGTATGTTATATACTCTTTAGAGATGCATATTTAAAAGTTGTTTCTAAAGTGAAAACTGCATGGGTTAATAAGTGTAGTACTTTTTAAGTAAAATACTCTATTCACCTCTCTGCACATCATGTAACAAACTGTTAAAACACAAGGGTAGAAGGCATTTCAGACAGTGCTGTCTATGTGAATAAATCGGTATACTGCTGGTTTAGTGAAACACTGTGTTCAGCAAATTGTGTTTTTCGTTATATACTCTGCTAAGGCACATTCATAAAAGACTTTTGTTAATGGCAGTGTCTGTGTGTATGAACAAGTATTGAGCTATTTAGTGAACCACTGTTATAACACATTGGGCTGTATCCTTTCACGGTAAAGGTAAATATGTAACTGTGTTTATAACACCAAAAGCTGTGTGAATAAATCAGGATATTGATATTTTAGTTAGACATTGTCAGCACTCTGTATTGCCTGTTATATATTCTGTAAAGTACTTGTATAAAAGTTTTGTCTGACCATGCTATCTATGTAAATAAATCTCTATAGTACTATCTCAGTGAAATATTGTATTCAGAAATTTGTGCTGCATTGTTATAAAGTCTGTAAAAGCATATATCTAAAAGTTGTTTCTAACCATGGGCAACTGTGTGACTTAATCAGGAGTGTGCTCTAACAATGTAAAATTATTCAGCATTTTATGCAGCATGCTATACATTCTGTAAAAGTACACTTTAAAAAATATTTCTAAGAGTGGTAGCTGTGTAAATGAATCAGATTCTACTATTTCAATGAAACACTGTGTTCAGCACTTTTTGCCTCATATTATGCAAACTATAAAGCTACCCATGTGAAACTGTTCTTTATAACAGTGCTAGTTGTATGAATGCAAGAGAGTAGTCCAAATTCAGTGAAACAGTGTGGTCATTACTCTGAGCTTCAGTTATAAACTTTGTAACTGCTCACGAATAAAAGATGTTTCTAAGAAGGCTAGAAACCTATACACATCACAATAGCGTTAGTTTAGTCAAGAAGTGCTCAGCAATCTGTATTTCATGTGATATATTCTGTAAGGGAACACATGTAAAAGTTGATATAAGAGTGTTACTTATGTGAATGAATCAGTATATTGGGAATTTAGTGAATCACTCTTCTTAGCACTCTGTCCTGCCAGTTCTACATTTTGTATAGGCTTCTGTGCAATAGGTATTTCTAACAGTGCTAGTAGCCTGAATAAATCATTATAGTGCTATTTCAGTAAAACACTGCATTCAACAGCCTCTGCTTCATGTTATTCACTGTGTAAGGATGTGTAACAAACTTTTGTAACAGTATTTTTGTGAATTAATCATTATATCATTTTACTGAAACAGTGTTCAGCACTCTGTTACATTATTTACTTTTTCAAATCACATAGGTAAAAATCATTCATAACAGTTCTAGTTGCTTAAATAAATCAGGATAGTGATATTTTAGTGAATCACTGAGTATTCTGAGTCGCATCTTATATACTCTCTAAATGTATGCATGAAAATGTTGTTGTAGCATTGTTAGTTATGGGAAATACTAGTATTCTGCTGTTTGTGCTATTTGTATGAAACAGTTTTCAGCATTGTGTGCTGCATGTTGCCACACACTTAAAGGTTCATGTATAAAACTTGTTTTCAACAATACTAGCTGTGTGACTGAATCAGTACAGAGTTATTTTGATGAAAGGCTGTGTTGATAACTGTGTGGTACATGTACATGTTCCAAAGGTGCATAGAGAACAGTAATTTCTAACAGTGTTACATGTGTGAATGAATCAGTATAGTAGAATTTCAGTGAAGCACTGTGCTAAGCACTGTGTGTTATATGCTGTATAGTCTATAAAGGTGCATGTGAAATAGTCATTTCTAACAGTACTAGCTATGTGGATGAATTAGGATAGTTCTGTTTTAACTATCTTGTAGTTAATTAAGTTACTCCTCTTGTAACTACTAAATTTAATAGTGAAACTATTATCAGCATGCTTGTTGCATGTTATACATTCTGTAAATGTGCATATACAAAAGCACTAGCTGCATGAAGAATAAAGGTTATATAAATAAAGAAACTATAAATATATATAAATAAAGGTTCTATAATAAAGAAAGTAAAAAAGTTGTTTCTAAAGGACTAGTCTCACTAAACTAGCCTATATTGAGTCAGTATAGGGCTATTTTAGCGGAACACTCTATTCAACATGAGCTTCATGTCATATTTTTTGAAAGGCACACATGTAATAGTGCTGGATGTGTGGATTAACCAGTATGGTGCTATTTCAGAGAAAGTATTCACCACCTGTGCTTCTGCTCTTTTCAGTCCAAACTGGCAGAATTGCTGCTAAGATTATTGATCAGATCTAGAAATCACATGCCTAATCTCTTTAGTAAATGTCCAGCCATACCCTTGGTGTTCCTTCCACAGCTCTTTCTTATTTTTGTCACATCAGAAAAATGAGAATTTTCCAGATTTTAAAGTTCCAACTTCTTTTGGCTTAACAACTTCTTCTTCAATTTCTCTCTCTCTTTTGTCATTCTACTGTAAGCATTAAGGAGAAACCAGGACATGTCTTCATGACTTTGCTTAGAAATCTCCACAGATGTGTATCCAAGTTCATCACTTACAAGTTCTACTTTTCACAAAACACTAGAACACAATTTAGCAAAGTTTATTGTCACTTTATAACAAAGATATATATATATATATATATATATATATATATATATGTAGATAGATAGAAGCTTTCTACTGCTTTCTTCTTTTCTTTCTGAGCTCTTACCACCAATGACTTATATCCATATTTCTACCAAAGTGCTTTTAAGGCAATCTGGATTTTTCCAAAATTCACCTCAAAACTCTTCCAGCCTCCAATCATTACCAAAGACACTTTCACACTTTTAGGTATTTGTTACACTAGTACCCCACATTTGGAATCAAAATCTGTACTAGCTTGCAAGGGCTGTGTAACAAATACCAGCAACTGGGTGGCTTAAACAACATAAGTTTATTTTCTCACAATTATGGAGGATAGAAGTCCTGGATCAAGGTGTCAGCAAGGTTAATTTCTTCTGAGGCCTCTCTCTATGGTTTTTAGATGGCCATCTTCTCCCTGTTTCTTCACAAGGTCTTTCCTCTGTGTGTGTCTGTGTCCTAATCTCCTCTTCTTGTAAGGACACTAATCAGATTGGATTAGGGCCCACCCTAAAGACCTAATTTTAACTTAAATACTCCTCTAAAGACCTATATCCAAATATAGACAGATTTCGATGTACTAGAGAACAGGACTTCAAGGTATGAAATTTCAGGGGGTAGAAATTCAGCCTGTAAAACCCTCTGTAAATTCACACATATTCATAGCATTTATTAAAGTTCTGTTTTCATGTATGACTCAGGATCATGCCTCTTCCATTAAACACTGTGTTCAGCAGCCTGTGAATAATGTTGTATGTCCCAAAAGTGCCTTGTTTAAAGGTGTTTCTGATAGTGCCATCCGGATGAACAAATCAATATATTACCATTTCAGCGATGCATTTATTGAGTACTTTGTACTGCATCTTATACACTCTGTAAAGTCACATGAATAAAAGGAACTTTTGACAATGTTATCCATCTCTATGAATAAATATCTTGCTCTTTCAGCGAAATACTATGTTCAGCATATTGTGCTCCTTGTTATACACTCTGTAAAGACACATATGTAAAGAGATTTATAGGAATTGCTGAAGGATTGCTGAGAATAAAGTGGGATGGGAAGACTGTCGACTCAACTCCTCCTACAGATGCAATGACTTTATAACTACCTATGGAACAATTACCCCTCAGAGAGAACCAGAAACTGGATAAAAAGAACCCACACAACAAGGAACAACACTGACTGAGGTGGAAGAGGCATAAATACCTCTCAGGAGAGGGAAAAAAAATCACATTCTAGCCATGGTGCTTCACAGCTAGGAGAAATCTTAAGGTACAAAGCTTTTCCTGGAGGAGCTGGGTATCTGAGCAGGAGAGCTTTGTCACAATAAGCAGCTTTTGAACTCATCACAACTGAGATGAGTGTCATGATATCTGGCTTTGCCAGCTATTAAAAACAATGAGGGGGGCTGGCCGCATGGCCAAGTGGTTAAGTTCACGCACTCCGCTGCAGGCGGCCCAGTGTTTAATCAGTTCAAATTCTGGGTGTGGACATGGCACTGCTCTTTGAGTCATGCTGAGTTGGTGTCCCACATGCCACAACTAGTAGCACCCACAAGGAAGAATATAGAACTATGTACCGGGGGGCTTTGGGGAGAAAAAGGAAAAAAATAAAATCTTTAAGAAAACCCCCAAAAAACCATGAGGAATATCCCTATAAAAGCTAAAAAACATAGGAGAAAGAAATGCCTGCTTTTTCTGGACCCATGCACAAATTCATTCATTCTGGAAACCAACACGAAATTACTAGAAAGAAAGGTGTACCGACCTTTAGTGAAAGAGATTCACTTGGTAGGCTCTGGCCACATCTCAGGGAGGCAGGTGGTGGCTGGAGCCACCTCTCCAGGAACTGAAAAAGAGGCACAAGCCATTACTGGGACCTAGTACAAGTGTCCTGACACAGATGCTGGCAGATGCCATTTGATTTCTTCACCTGGCCTGTTAACACAGGGCTTTTCCCCATGCACCAGAGCACTGATTTAATCCAGCACAACCAGGGCAGGCAGCCTGCCCTAGGAACAAACCCCACCAACCAGCAAGCATGCAGGCAACTTGTGGGCCCAAGTAGGCTGACTATGAGCAACCTTTTGCAGCAGGGCAAGAAGGTCCACCTCTGTCAAGCAGAGTGTCCGCAAGGGGTGGGTCTGGGTTGGAGTGTGTGGGACCTCTGCAGCAGCAGGGCGATTGGGTTCACTTCAGTGGGGCAGGGCATGAACCTGGGGCAAGACTTCATTGATGGGGTGTGTGGGCCTGTTGTCAACTGCAGCAGACTTGTGCTTCTCAACTACATAGGGGACTGCTCCAAATTCCAATGCATGAAACAACTGTGTACTATCATGCCTGGGGCTGGCCCCACCTGGACACACTCCTGAGAGAGCTAACAGCCTTCCAAGCCAGAGGCCTACAGCAATTGTGAACCCCTGAGTCTAGCAACAAGACACAATGGGGGCCTACTCACTTAACAGCAAGACAGCAGCAGGTGTGTGCCATTAGACCTTTAAACTACCTGTGCTTGGGCTCCCTTCCACCCAATAAAGTGACTAAAGAGACTGTACCAGCCCCACACAGTTGAGCCTTACAACCAGGGAGCCGGGGGACTGCCTAGCCTTTGCATGCACTTGCAGTAGGAGCAACCCTTCCACAACAGGAGGGCAAGCATAGCCCACATAGGGGACACTCCTCAAACATTTGGAACTGGTGACGAGAGGGAAGCACATTGCTGGGGCTCATAAGGCTTCTCTTAAAGATGGAGATACATAGCCCATCTACATAATACCTAGATACAAGCACAGAGGCAAAATGAGGAGACAGATGAATATGCTCCCAATAAGGGAATAGGAAAAGAACTAAATGAAACAGACATAAACAATCTACCTGATAAGGAGTACAAACTAATAGTCATAATGATGCTCACTGATCTTGGGAGAAGAATAGATAAACAGTGAGAACTTCAAAAAGAATTGGAAAACAAAAAAGAACCAATCAGAACTGCAGAATACAATAATGGAAATGAAAAATTCACTACAGAGAATCAATAGCAGAGTAGATGACACAGAACGACAGATCAGTGAGCTGGACAAAAGACTAGAGGAAATCACCAAAGCTGAACAGAAAAAGAAAAATAATTGAAAACAATGGGAACACTCTAAGGTAGCTCTGGAACAATATCAAGCATACGAACACCCATATTATAGGTGTTCCAGAGGAGAAGAGAGAGACAAAGGAGCAGAGAATCTATTTGAAGAATTAATAGCTGAAAATTTCCCTAACCCAAGGAAGGAAACAGACATCCAGGTACAGAAATCACAGAGAACACTAAACAAGATGAACCTAAAGAGGTCCACATCAAGAAACATTGTAATTAAAATGTCAAAAATTAAGGAGAAAGAGAGAATCTTAAAAACTGCAAGAGAAAGGCAACACATTACATATAAAAGAAACCTCATAAGGCTATCAGCTGACTTCTCAGCAGATACTGAGATACTTACTGGCTAGAAGGGAGTGGCATGATGTATTTAAAATGCTGAAAGGAAAAAAAAAAAGCCAGGAATACTCTACCTGGCAAAGTTATCACTCAGAATGGAAGGAGAGACAAAGAGTTTTGCAGACAAGCAAAAACTAAGGGAGTTTATCACAAATAAAACAGCTTTGCACGAAATGTTAAAGGGACCTATTTAAGTGGAAGAGAAAAGACCACAAATAGGAGTAAGAAAATTATCAAAAATAAATAAAATCGCAGGTAAAGGCAAATATATAGTAAAGGTAGCAGATTGACCACCTTTTGAAGCGAATAGGAGGAACAAAAGAGAAAAGCATTAAAATTATCTATTTCCATGATAAGGAGTTAATGGATACACACACACACACACACACACACAAAACAGGTTAAATATGACATCAAAACATAAATGTGGGTGAAGGTGAATAAAAGTGTATGACATTTAGCAAGAGGTCAAATTTAAGAGACTATCAACTTAATATAGATTGCTATTTATATAGATTATTATATATGAACCTCATGGTAGTCACAAGACAGAAACCTATAATAAAAACAAAAACTTAAGAGAAAATAACCCAAACATAATACTAAACAAAGTTATCAAACCACAAGGGAAGAGAGCAAGAGAAGAAGAAAGGAACAGAGAAGAACTACTAAAAAACTCAGGAGAAAAGAATTAAAATGGCAAAAGTACATACTTATCAATAGACTAAATACTCCAAACACAAAATATAGAGTGACCAAGTGGATAAAAAAGCAAGACCCATACATATGCTGCATGTAAGAGGCACATTTGAGACCTAAAGAAATTCATAAACTGAAAATGAAAGGATAGAAAAGGACTCCATGGAAATGGCAAAGAAAACTAAGCTGGGGTAGCAATACTTATATCAGACAAAATAGACTTTAAAACACAAACTGTAACAAGACAAAGAAGAGCAGTACATAATGATAAAGGGTACAATCCAACAAGAGGCTATAACACTTGTAAATATCTATTCACCCAACACAGGAGTACCTAAATATATAAAGCAATTATTAACAGACATAAATGGAGAAAGAGATAGTAATGCAATAATAGTAGGAGACTTTAACACTCTACTTATATCAATGTATAGATCATCCAAACAGAAGATCAATAAGGAAACATTGGCCTTGAATGACACATTATACCACACGGACTTATTAGATATATACAGAAAATTCCATTCAAAAACCGCAGAATACACATTCTTCAGACTAGATCACATATTAGGCCACAAAAGAAGTCTCAATAAATTTTAGAATATTGAAATAATACCAAACATGTTTTCTGAACACAACAGTATGAAACTAGAAATCAACTACGGGAAGAAAACTGGAAAAGACACAAATATGTAGATATTAAACAAAATGCTGCTGAAGAACTGTTCAATGAAGAAATCAAAGGAGAAATAAAAAATAGCTGATGACAAATGAAAATGAAGATATGACATGTCAAAATTTATGGGATATAACAAAGGTGGTACTAAGAGGGAAGTTCATAGCAATACAGGCCTACCTCAACAAACAAGAAAAATCTTAAGTAAACTAACAGTGCACTTAAAGTAACTAGAAGAAGAAGAACAAAAAAAAGCCCTAAATAAGTAGAAGGAGGGAAATAATAAAAATCCGAGAATGAATTAATGAAATAGAGACAAAAAAACAGTAGAGAAAAATCAATGAAACTAAGAACCGGCTCTTTGAGAAGATAAAGTTGACAAAACTTTAGCTAAATGCACCAAGAAAAATAGAGAGAAGGCTCAGATAAATAAAATCAAAAATGAAAGAGAAGAAATTATAACTCCTCAGAAATACAAAAGATTGTAAGAGAATACTGCAAAAAAACGTATGACAACAAACTGGGTAATCTAGAATAATGGATAAATTCTTAGAATCATACAACCTTCTAAAACTGAATCAAGACGAAATAGAGAATTTGAATAGACCAATCACCAGTAAGGAGATTGAAACAGTAGCCAAAAACCTCCTCAAAAATGAAAGTCCAGGATCAGACAGCTTCCCTAGTGAATTCTATCAAACATTCAAAGAAGACTTAAAACCTATCCTTCTCAAACTCCTCCAAAAGGTTGAAGAGGAGGGAAAGATTCCTAACTCATTCTAAGAAGCCAACATTACCCTGATACCAAAAACAGGCAAGGACAGCACAAACAACCAAAATTATAGGGAAGTATCACTGAAGAGCACTGATGCAAAATTCCTCAACAAAATGCTAGAAAATCAAATACAACAATGCAATAAAAAGGTCATACACCAAGATCAAGTGGGGTTTATTCTAGGGATGAAAGGATGGTTCAGCATCCACAAATAAATCAACATAATACACCACATTAACAAAATGAAGAATAAAAATCACATGATCATCTCAATAGATGCAGAGAAAGCATTTGACAAAAACAGCATCAATTTATGATAGAAGCTCTGAATAAAATGGGTATAGAAGGAAAGTACCTCAACATGATAAAGGCCTTATATGAAAAACCCACAGCTAATATCACACTCAATGGAGAAAAGCTGAAAGTTATTCCTTTAAGAACTGGGACCAGACAAGGATGTCCACTTTCAGCACTCTTATTTGACATAGTATTGGAAGCCCTCGCCAGAGCAACAAGGCAAGTAAAAGAAATAAAATGGATCCATATTTGAAAAGAGGAGGTAAAACTTTCACTATTTGAAGACAATGTGATGTTATATAATGAAAAGCCCAAAGATTCTACAAAAAAACTATTAGAAATAATAAATGAATACAGTGAAGTTGCAGGATACAAAATCAACATACAGAAATAAGTTGCAATTCTATACACTAACTGCAAAGTAGCTGAAAGAGAAATTAAGAATACAATCCCATTTACAATTGCAACAAAATGAATAAAGAACTTAGGAATAAATTTAACCAAAGAGGTGAAAGATGTGTACTCTGAAAACTATAAAAAAATGTTGAAAGAAATTGAAGACATAAAGAAATGGAAAGATATTCTGTGCTCTTGAATTGGAAGAATTCACATTGTTAAAATGTCCACGTTTCCTAAAGCAATCTACATGTTCAATGAAATCTCTATCAAAGTTCCAATGACTTTTTTCAAAGAAATAAAACAAGCAATCCTAAATTTTACATGGAACAATGAAAGACCCTGAAAAAGCCAAAGGAATCCTGAGGAAAAAGAACAAAGCTTGACGTATCACACTTCTTGAGTTCAAAATATGCTACAAACCTGCAGTAATCAAAACAGCATGGTATTCGCAGAATGACAGACACAGAAATCAATGGAACAGGATCCACAGCCCAGAAATAAACGTACACATCTATGGATAGCTCATTTTCCACAGGAAGCCAAGAACATACAATGGAGACAAGAAAGTCTCTTGAAGAAATGGTGTTGGGAATACTGGACAGTCACGTGCAAAAGAATGAAAGTAGACCATTATCTTACACCATACACACAAATTAACCCAAAATGGAGTAAAGACTTGAAGGTAAGACCTGAAGCCATAAAGCTTCTAGAAGAAAACATAGGCAGGACACTTTTCGATATGGGTCTTAGCAGCATATTTTCAAATACCATGTCTGACCAGACAAGGGAATCAAAAGAAAAACAAATGGACTACATCAAACTAAAAATCTTCTGCACAGCAAAGGAAACCATTAACAAAATGAAAAGACAACCTAATAATGGGAAGAAAACATCTGCAAACCATATATCTGACAAGGGATTAATATCCAAAATATATAAAGAACTCATGCAACTCAACAACAACGAAACAAACAATCCAATTAAAATATGGGCAAAAGATCTGAACAGACATTTTTCCAAATGACCAAGAGGCATATGAAGAGATCCTTAACATCACTAATTATTAGGGAAATGCAACCAAAACTACAATGAGATATCACCTCAAGCCTGTCAGAGTGGCTATAATTAACAAGACAAGAAATGACAAGTGTTGGAGAGGATGTGCAGAAAAGGGAACACTTATACACTCCTGTTGGGATGCAAACTGGTGCAGCCACTATCAAAAACAATATGGAGATTTCTCCAAAAATTAAGAATAGAACTATCATACAATCCAGCTATTCCACTGTTGGGTATTTATCCAAAGAACGTAAAGCACAAGTGTGTAAAGGTATATGCATCTGTATGTTTGTTGCAGCATTGTTCACAATAGCCGAGACTTGGAAACAACCTAAGTGCCCATCAAGGGATGAACGGACAAAGAAGATGTGGTATATATGCACAATGCAATACTACTCATCTATAAATGATAAGGTGAAATTTTGCCCTTTGTGACAATATAGATGGAACTTGAGGGTGTTATGCTAATTGAAATAAGTCACATGGAGGAAGTCAAATACTGTGTGATCTGACTCATAAGTAGAAGATAAAAAACAACAACAACAAACAGACACATAGAAACAGAGATTAGATTGTTGGTTATCAGAGAAGAGAGGAGGGAGGAGGGTGACTGATGTGACAGGCCACATGTGTGCAGTGATCGATGGTAATTAGTCTTTGAGTGGTGAACATGATATAGTCTACACAGAAATTGAAATATAATGATGTAGACCTGAAATTTATATACTGTTAGAAACCCACATTACCACAATAAATGAATAAATAAACAGAAATTTATAATAGTTCTTATATGTCTGAAACTGTATTATTCTGTTTCAGTGAGAGTGCGTTTATCACTCTGTGGTGCATGTTACACACTCTGTAATTGCATATTTGTAAAAGTTGTTTGTAGCACTGCTATTTGTGAGTTTGAATTAATAACGTGCAATTTCAGCGTTCCACACTGTGCTTTATGCTATACACTCTTTGAATGTAGATATGTAAAATTTGTTTGTAACAGTGATAACAGCATACATAAAACTGTATTCCATTATTTATTGAAACACTTTGCTCAGCAATATGCTGCATGTTATATATCTGTAATAGACCTTTTGTAAATGATGTTTATAATACTGTCACTTGTGAGAATGAATCAGGATAGTGCTATTTCAGTAAAACACTGTTTTCACTGCTCTGCACTGCATAGCATATCCTTTAAATTGACTTGTGCAAAAGAGTTTTCTGATAGTGCCATTTTCATGAATGAACTAGTATCATGCTATTTCACAGAAACATTGTGTATATCACTCTGTATATACTATGTAAAGGCATACGTGTAAAGTTGAGTAAAACAGTGCTAATGGTGTGAATGATTAAAAGTCAAACATAAAAGTTATTTCTAATAGTGATAACTGCCTGAATAATCATTACAGAACTATTTCAGTGAAACAGTGGTCAGCTCTCTGTGCTGCATATTGTGTGTTCTGTAAAGACACATGAATTTAAGTGCTAGTTACATGAATGAATTATTATAGAACTATTTTAGTGAAAATCTGTGTTCAGCAATCTGTGCTGTATGCTATACACTTTCCAAAGGCACAAGTGTAAAACTGGTTTCAAAGTGCTATTTTGAGAATGAATTTCAATACTCCTATTAGATGAAATACTCTATTTAGCACTCTGTACTCCATGTTATACACTATATAAGGGTACATACGTAAAAGTTGTTTCTAAAGGTGCTAGCTGCATAAATAAATCAGTATAGTGTTATTTCAGTGAAACACTGTGTTCAGCAATCTGAGATGCCTGATATGCCCTCTGTTACATCAATCTACATGGTTGAAAGGGTTTCACAGAGTGTCCCATTTGTATATGACTCTATCATTGCATTTTAATGAAACACTGTTTATCACTCTGTGTTGCTTGATATACACTCTGTAAAGGCACATGTATAAATATTGTTTTTAAAAGTGCTGGTTTCCTCAATAATTTGTATAGTGCTATACTGGCAAACACTATGCTGACAACAATAAGCTGTATGTTAAAATTGTTCTAAGGCACAAGTTTAAAAATTGTAACAATCCTTGCAGTCTGAATCATCATAGTGCTATTTTCGTGAAACTATATGTTCATCACTCTGTGCTGCATGCTATATTCTCAATACAGGCAAGTGTATAATAAGTGTTTTAAACAGTCTTCATTCGTGAATATATCAGTATACTGCTATTTTAGTGAAACAATTGTTCATCACTCTGAAATATATTTTATACACACTGTAAAGTCTCATATGTAAAGGTCATCTCTCACTGCACTACTTGTAGGAGAGAATAAGCATAGTGCTATTTCTTGAAACAAAGTTTTCAGCTTACTGTGATGCATGTTATACTATACACAGTGCTCTTTTAGTGAAACACTGTGTTCAGAACTCTGTGCTACATGTTATAAACCCCGTAAAGACACGTGAGATTTTTTAACAATGTTATCCATGTGATTGAATTGGTATCATGCTATTTCAATGAAATGTATTATTCAGTCCTCTATGCTTCTTGTTATGCGCATTTATTGACTTATGTAAAACTTGTTTCTAACATTAATGAATCAGTATCCTACAATTTAAGTGGAACAAGTTGCTCACCATTTTGTGTGGCATGTTATAAACTCTGTAAAGAAATACGTGTAAAAGTTTTTTCGAAAAGTGCTAGCTGCATGAATGAATCAGTATAGTGCCCTTTCAATCAAATGCTGTTTTCAGTAATCTGTGCTTCATGTTATCACACTATGTAAAGGCACATTTATATGTTTCTTTTAACTGTGATATCTGTGTGAATAAATCATTTTACTTTTCCTTCAGTTAAACATCATTTTCAGCAATATTTGCTGCTTGATATACTTACTGGAAATCTTCAGGTATAAGCCACATGTATAAAGGGGTTTCTAACAGTATTATATGAATGTATGGATATCATGCTATTTCAGTGAAATAGTGTATTCAGCATTCTGTGTTATATAATGTAATTGGTATCAAACTATTTCAACAAAACACTATGTCCAGGGTAATGTGTTGCAATGCTATACACTTTGTAAATGTGTTTCTATTCATGAAAGCTCCATGAATAAATTAGCACAGTTATTTTAGCAAAAAATTTTGCTTATAGTTACTTGTACTTCGTTATACGCTCTGAAGGCACATTTCAGAATCTCTCTTTTGTAGTGCTAACTGTGTGAATAAATAAAGGCACATAGGTAAACATTTTTCCTAACAGTGCTAGCTCCTTTAATGAATCAGTATAGTGCTATAGCAGTGAAGCAATGTAACTGTAATGCATGTTATAGATTTTGTAATGGGACATGTATAAAAGGTGTTCTTTTGCTTTTTTCTTATTTTATTGGGGTCATATTGGCTTACAACACTGTAAATTTCAGGTGTACATGACTATATTTCAGTTTCTGTACAGATTGCATCTTGTTTGTCACCAAGAATCTAGTGTTTAATCCATCACCATACACATGTGCCCCTTTACCCATTTCACCCTTCCCCAACCCCCTTTTCCTCTGGTAACCACGAATCTGTACTCCTTATCCTTGTGCTTGTTTTTTCATCTTACACATAAGAGTGAAATCATATGGTATTTGTCTTTTTTGATCTGAATTATTTTGCTTAGCATAATACCCTCAAGGTCCATATGTGTTGTAGCAAATGGTAAAATTGTGTCTTCTCATGGCTGAGAATATATATATATATATATATATATATATATATATATATACACATACATATACCACATATTCTTTATCCATTCATTTGTTAATGGGCACTTGGTCTGCTTCCACATCTTGGCTACTGTGAATAATGCTGTGATGGGCATAGGGGTGGATATATCTTTTAGAATTATTGATTTCATGTTCTTTGGATAAATACCAAGAAGCTGGATTATACAGTAGTTCAATTTTTAAGTTTTTGATAAATCTCCGTACTATTTTCCATGGTTTTCATTCCCACCAGCAGTGTATGATGATACGAAGATTCCCATTTCTCCACTTCCTCTTCAAACTCATTGTCTTTCCTGTTAATTATAGTTATTCTAATGGGTATGATGTGATAGCTCATTGTAGTTTTGATTTGCCTCTCCCTAATAGTTAGTGATGTTGAACATCTTGTCATGTGCCTGTTGCCCATCTGTATATCTTCTTTGGGAAAAAGTCTGTTCAAATCTTTCGTTCATATTTTGATTGGGTTGCTTGTTTCTTTTTTTTATTGAGTTGTATGAGTTTATATATTTTGGAAATTAATCCTTTGTCGGATATACAATTTGCAAATATTTTCTCCAAGTTGGCAGGCTTTTTCATTTTTTTGATGGTTTTCATTGCCTTGCAGAAATTTTTTGGTTTTATGTAGTCACATATGTTTATTTTTCCTTTTGTTTCCCTTGCCTGGGTAGACATAATATTCAAAACGATATCACTAAGACTGATGTCAAAGAGTTTACTGCCTGTATTGTCTTCTAGGAGTTTTACAGTTTCAGGTCTTCCATTCAAGTCCTTAGTCCATTTTCAGTTCATTTTTGTGTATGGTGTCAGATAATGATCTACTTTTGTTCTTCACATGACTGTCCAGTTTACTGCCTGTATTTTCTTCTAGGAGTTTTACAGTTTCAGGTCTTACATTCAAGTCTTTAGTCCATTTTCAGTTCATTTTTGTGTATGGTGTCAGATAATGATCTACTTTTGTTCTTCACATGACTGTCCAGTTTTCCAAACACCATTTATTGAAGAGAATTTCCTTTCTCTGTTGTATGTTCTTGGGTTGTTTGTCAAAGATTAGCTGTCCGTAGATGTATGGTTTTATTTCTGGGCTTTCAATTCTGTTCCATGGATCTGTGTGTCTATTTTTCTGCTAGTATCATGCTGCTTTTATTACTACAGCTTTTTAGTATATTTTGAAGTCATAGAGTATGATATCTGCAACTTTGTTCTTTTTTACAAGATTGCTTTAGCTATTTGAGGTCTATTGTGTGTTCCATATAAATTTTAAGATTCTTTATTGTATTTCAATGAAGAATGTCATTGGGTTTCTGACTGAGATTGCACTGAATCTGTAGATTGGATATTTAACTATGTATGCCTTATGGACATTTTAACTATGTAAATACTTCCAATCCATGAGCATGAACTATCTTTACATTCGTACATATCTTCTTCAATTTCTTTCAATAATATCTTACAGTTTTCAGTGTATGTCTTTTACCTCCTTTGTTAAATTTATTCTTAGGTATTTTATTCTTTTTGTTGTAATTGTAAATGGAATTGTATCCTGGATTTCTTCTCCTGCTAGTTCATTATTAGAGTATAGAAATGCCACTGATTTTTGTAAGTTGATTTTGTACCCTGCAACTTTACTGGATTTGTTGATTATTTCTAGTAGACTTTTCATGGATTCTTTAGGGTTATCTATATACATAATCATGTCATCCACAAATAGTGATACTATTCCTTCATCCTTTACAATTTTGCTTCTTTTTTTTTCTTTTTCTTGCTTAATTGCTCTGGCTAACCCTATCAGTACTATACTGAATAAGAGTGACAAGAGTGGACATCCTTCTCTTGTTCCTGTTCTCACAAGAATAGCTTTCAGTTTTTTACCATTAAGTATGATGTTCACTGTGCATTTGCCATGTATGGCTTTCATTATGCTGAGGTACTTTCCTTCTGTACCCATTTGATTGAGGCATTTTATCTTAAATTGTTGTAGGATCCTGTCAAATTCTTTCTCAGCATCTATTGAGATTATCAGGTGATTTTGATTCTTTATTTTGTTAATGTGTTGTATCACATTGATTGATTTGCAGATGTTGAGCCATCCCTGCATCACTGGAATAAATCCCACTTGATTGTGGTATATTATCCTTTTAATGTATTATATTTGATTTGCTAATATTTTGTTGACAAATTTTGCATTTATGTTCATCAGTGATACTGGCTTGGAGTTTCCTTTTTTGTGTTGTTCTTGTCTTGTTTCAGTATTAGGGTAATCTTGGCCTTGTGGAATGAGTTAGGAAGTATCTGTCCTCTTCAATACTTTGGAACAGTTTGAGAAGCATAGGTATTAAATCTCCTTTGAATGTTTGGTAGAATTCACCAGAGAAGCCGTCTGGTCCTGGGCTTTTTTTGAGGGGGAGGTTTTTAGCTATTTTTTCAATTTCTTTTCTTGTGATTGTCCTATGAAGATTCTCTCTTTCTTCTTGGTTCAGTTTTAGGAGGTTGTATGATTCTAAGAATTTATCTATTTCTTCCAGGTTATGCAATTTGTTGACATGTAGCATCTCATAGTACTGTTTTGTAATCCTTTGTATTTCTGTGGTATCTGTTGTAATTTCTCCTGTGTCATTTCTGATTTTATTTATTTGAATCATCTGTCTCTTTTTCTTACTCAGTCTGGCAGTAAATGCAGTGAAACTACAGGACACAAAATCAATATACAAAAATCAGTTGCATTTATATACAGTAAAAACAAACTTACAGAAGAGAAATCAAGAATATAATCCCACTTACAATTGCAACAAAAAGAATAAGATAATTAAGAAGAAATTTAACCAAAGATGTGAAAGATGTAGATGTTGAAAAGAACAAGATATTGAAGAAAAGCTAAAGAAATGGAGAAGTATTCTATTCTGTTGGATTTGAAGAATAAACGTAGTTAAAATGTCCTTATATAAAGCAATCTAAAGATTCAATGCAGTGCCAATCACAATCCCAATGACATTTTTCACAGAAATAGAACAAAGGGACAGAAATGGAATTTCTCATCAAGACGGCAGTGTGAGGAGATATTCAACTTGTCTCCTCCCATGAACACAACCAGGTTATAACACTTTTTGGAAGAATTACCATGGATTGAAAACTGAAAACTGGATAAAAAGAACCCCCATGACAAGGGACAGTCCTAATGAAGGCAGAAGAGGCAGTAATTCTGGCTGGAGAGGACAAAAGCCACCTTTGGGAGCAGTGGAGCTTCTCAGCTGGCCAGGCGGGAGTCACCCTAATGTACGCAGCCCTCCCTGGTGGAGTGCGGTCCCAAGTGGGGGCGACACTGCTATAAGCATCCTTTGGACTCAGCCCAGCTGAGATGGAGGTCTAACTGTCTGGCTTTGCTGGTTATTAACTGCAGCAAGGACACCCCCAGAAAAGCTATTGGTAAAAAGCCAAAAAGACCCAGGTCTTAAAGGGCCCACTCACAAACTGACTCATTGCAACAACCTACAATCACCAGAGAGAAGGCTGACTGTCCTTTGGTGAAAAGAGACTCACCTGGTGGGATCTGGGGGCATCTTGGTGAGAGGAGGGACCTCTCCGGAGACTGAGACATTGGTGGGGGCCATTGTTCTGAGCTGATCCTGGTGTGCTGATACAGATACCAGTGGGGGCCATTGAGGTGCATCCATTGGCCTGTTAGCCCAGGGGTCTGCCACACCCACTAGAGAACAGATTTAATCCAGTTCAGGCAGGCAGGCAACCCACCTTAGGGACTGGCCCCACCTAACAGCAAGCCCTCAGGCTACTTTTCAGCCTGCATTGACTGACTGCCTTGATCTTCCACAGGCAGGCAAGGGTGTCTGCCTCTGTGGGGCAGAGCCTGTGTGAGGACCAGGTGAACTGTGGGGGGAATTTGGGGAGACATGGGGCACTCTGTAGTGTGGCATTGGGCTATGCTCCAGGGGGTTGAGAAGTGTGCATAGACCAGGACTGTGTTGACAGTGTATGTGGTCCTGTGGGGGGTGAGGCTTATCAGTGGCAGAAGACTTGTGCTTCACCAATAGCCATAAAAAGGATCAGCTCCACTTTCCAAAGCATGAAGCAATTGAGTGTCCCCATGCCAAGGGCCAGTAACCAGCTACACTGGGTACCAGCCCAATTAAGAGGACAATTGCAATAAGAGTGTGCTGATAGACTTTGTAGCCAACAGTGCTGAGGCTCCCCAAACTGGATTTACAAACAGCTGGCCAGGAAAGAAAAGATCAGAGTCCCTGGGTACCTGCAGTGGGAGCAACCCTGCCACAGCAGAAGAACACAAGTAGCCCACAAAGGGGTCACTCCCGGTTCTTATGGTTTGGTGATAAGAGGGAACCACCCTGCTGTGCCTCATAAGGCATACATAAGGCCACTTCCCAAGATCAGGAGACATAGCCGACTCACCTAGTACAAAGAAAATAGCACAGAGAAAGAGGCATAATAAGGAGGCAAAGGAATACTTTCCAAGCGATGGAACAGTACAAAACCCCAGAAAAAGGACTAAGTGAAACAGAAACTAGCAACCTACTTGACAAAGAATTCAAACAAAATCTAATGAGGATGGTCACAGATATGCAGAGATGAATGGATGAACACAGTGAGCACATCAGCAAAGAAATGGAAGATATAAAAAAAACAATCAGAAGTGAAAAATACAATACTCAAGAAATTCACTAGAGGGACTCACTTGCAGAGTAGAGGAAGCAGAAGAATGGATCAGCGAGCTAGATGAAAGACGAGGGGAAATCACCCAAGCAGCTTCCCAAAGAGCTGCAAGCAAGACGGTTTGTGGCTTGCCTCCCTTTGAGGGCTGGAGGCAGTGCTTTGTGCCTTCCACCTCTACAGCAATGTTGGACATGTATTAGAGCAGAAGTTCTAATGCAGCCTGATCACGGCTGGAAGGAAACTGTGCTTCAGGCCTTTGTATGAGAGGTTCCCGGTAGGCTGTAAGAGCACTGTCAAAAGTGAGCTCTTTCTCAGCTTCCCAAAGAGCTGCCAGCAAGAGGGTTGGTGGCTTGTCTCCCCTTGAGAGATGGAGGCAGTGCTTTGTGCCCTCCACCTCTAGAGCAATGTAGGACACGGCTGAGAGCAGAAGTTCTAATGCGGCCAGATCTGGGGTGGAAAGCAACTGTGTTTCAGGCCTCTGTATGAGAGGTTCCCGGTAGGCTGTAAGAGCACTGTGGAGAGCGAGTGGTTTCTCAGCTGCCCAAAGAGCTGCAAGCAAGACGGTTTGTGGCTTGTCTCCCTTTGGGGCACGGAGGCAGTGCTTTGTGCCTTCCACCTCTAGAGCAATGTAGGACACGGCTGAGAGCAAAGGGGCCTTTCTGACATAGGTGCTTTCGGACACACTCTCTATCACTGCACAAGGGCGGGTGGTTAGAAGCCTTTTGTGTCTCTCCTCCTAAGCATGTGGAAGCACAATGATTCCGTCCTCCACCCAGTTGCTTAAGGGGAAGATGTGGACATTCGGTCTGAGCGGTGCTGGAAGGACGGAACTGTGGCAGAAGCAGAAGTTCTAAAGCGTCCAGATCAAGGCTGGAAAGAAACTGCATTTCACATTCCTTTGTATGAGAGGTTCCCGGTAGGCTGTAAGAGCACTCTGGAAAGCAAGTTCTTCCTCAGCTTCCCAAGAGCTGGAAGCAAGACGGTGTGTGGCTTGTCTCCCCTTGATGGATGGAGGCAGTGCTTTGTGCCTTCCCGCTCTAGAGCAATGTAGGAAACGGCTGAGAGCAGAAGTTCTAATGCGGCGAGATCAGGGCTGGAAAGAAACTGCATTTCACAGGCATTTGTATGAGAGGTTCCCAGTAGGCTGTAAGAGAACAGTGGAGAGCGAGTTGTTTCTCAGCTTCCCAAAGAGCTGCAAGCAAGACGTTTTGTGGCTTGTCTCCCTTTGAGGGGCTGGAGGCAGTGCTTTGTGCCTTCCACCTCTACAGCAATGTAGGCCAAGACTGAGAGCAAAGGGGACTTCCTGAATTAGATGCTTTCTGACAAGGTCTCCACCAGTGCCCAAGGGCTCTTGGTTAAAAGCCTCTTGTCTCTCTCCTCCCAAGCAATTGGAAGCACAATCATTTGGGCCTTGGCCCCGGTGCTTGAGGGGAAGATGTAGGCATTTATTGTGAGCAGGGTTGGCAAGATGGAAATCTGGCAGAAGCAGAAGTTCTAAAGCGACGAGATCAGGGCTGGAAAGAAATGGCGTTTCAAGTGTCTTTCTAGGAGAGGTTCCTGT
>NW_027224800.1:0-7500 GCF_041296235.1 Equus asinus
TTGCTTTTTCACCGGGTCTCCTCGCCATTGTATTTTTTTATCTTATTTTTTTTGCTTAAAAGATTGCCACCTGAGCTAGCCTTCTGTTGCGCTTCTTTCTCAGTTCTAGAGGGTAGATTTCTCCGTGTTGCTTTTTCCCAGGTCTCCACGCACTTCTTTTATTTTTCCTTAAAAATTGCCACCTGAGCTAGCCTCTGTTGTCCATCTTCGTCGGTTTCAGAGGGTAGATTTCTCACTGTTGCTTTTTTGCCAGGTCTGCACGCCCTTGTGTTTTTTTTCTGCTTAAAGGTTGCAACCTGAGCTAGCTTCTTTTGCCCATGTCCCTCAGTTTCAGAGGGTGGATTTCTCCGTGTTGCTTTTTCCCCAGGCCTCCACGCCCTTGTGTGTTTCTTTTGCTTAAAGATTGCCACCTGAAGCCAGCCTCTCTTGCCCATCTTCCTCAGTTTCAGAGGGTAGATATTTCAGGGTTGCTTTTTCCCCAGGTCTCCACGCCTTTGTGTTTTGTTTTTGCTTAACGATTGCCACCTGAGCTAGCCTCTCTTGCCCATGTTCCTCAGTTTCAGAGGGTAGATATTTCAGGGTTGCTTTGTCCCCAGGGCTCCACGCCTTTGTGCTTTGTTTTTGCTTAAGGATTGCCACCTGAGGTAGCCTCTCTTGCCCATCTTCCTCAGTTTCAGAGGGTGGATTTCTCCGTGTTGCTTTTTCCCCAGGTCTCCACGCCCTTGTGTGTTTCTTTTGCTTAAAGATTGCCACCTGAGCTAGCCTCTGTTGCCCATCTTCGTCCGTTTCAGAGGGTGGATTTCTCAGTGTTGCCTTTTCGCCAGCTCCCCACGCCCTTGTGTGTTTCTTTTGCTTAAAGATTGTCACCTGAGCTAGGCACTGTTGCCCTGCTTCCTCAGTTTCAGAGGGTACCTTTTTCAGGGTTGCTTTTTCACCGGGTCTCCTCGCCATTGTATTTTTTTATCTTATTTTTTTTGCTTAAAGATTGCCACCTGAGCTAGCCTCTGTTGCGCTTCTTTCTCAGTTCTAGAGGGTAGATTTCTCCGTGTTGCTTTTTCCCCAGGTCTCCACGCACTTCCTTTTATTTTTCCTTAAAAATTGCCACCTGAGCTAGCCTCTGTTGTCCATCTTCGTCGGTTTCAGAGGGTAGATTTCTCACTGTTGCTTTTTTGCCAGGTCTGCACGCCCTTGTGTTTTTTTTCTGCTTAAAGGTTGCAACCTGAGCTAGCTTCTTTTGCCCATGTCCCTCAGTTTCAGAGGGGTGGATTTCTCCGTGTTGCTTTTTCCCCAGGCCTCCACGCCCTTGTGTGTTTCTTTTGCTTAACGATTGCCACCTGAGCTAGCCTCTGTTGCCCATCTTCGTCCGTTTCAGAGGGTGGATTTCTCAGTGTTGCCTTTCCCCTGCTCCCCACGCCCTTGTGTGTTTCTTTTGCTTAAAGATTGCCACCTGAAGCCAGCCTCTCTTGCCCATCTTCCTCAGTTTCAGAGGGTAGATATTTCAGGGTTGCTTTTTCCCCAGGTCTCCACGCCTTTGGGTTTTGTTTTTGCTTAACGATTGCCACCTGAGCTAGCCTCTGTTGCCCATCTTCGTCCATTTCAGAGGGTGGATTTCTCAGTGTTGCCTTTTCCCCAGCTCCCCACGCCCTTGTGTGTTTCTTTTGCTTAAAGATTGCCACCTGAAGCCAGCCTCTCTTGCCCATCTTCCTCAGTTTCAGAGGGTAGATATTTCAGGGTTGCTTTTTCCCCAGGTCTCCACGCCTTTGGGTTTTGTTTTTGCTTAACGAGTGCCACCTGAGCTAGCCTCTCTTGCCCATGTTCCTCAGTTTCAGAGGGTAGATATTTCAGGGTTGCTTTGTCCCCAGGGCTCCACGCCTTTGTGCTTTGTTTTTGCTTAAGGATTGCCACCTGAGGTAGCCTCTCTTGCCCATCTTCCTCAGTTTCAGAGGGTGGATTTCTCCGTGTTGCTTTTTCCCCAGGTCTCCACGCCCTTGTGTGTTTCTTTTGCTTAACGATTGCCACCTGAGCTAGCCTCTGTTGCCCATCTTCGTCCGTTTCAGAGGGTGGATTTCTCAGTGTTGCCTTTTCGCCAGCTCCCCACGCCCTTGTGTGTTTCTTTTGCTTAAAGATTGTCACCTGAGCTAGGCACTGTTGCCCTGCTTCCTCAGTTTCAGAGGGTACCTTTTTCAGGGTTGCTTTTTGACCGGGTCTCCTCGCCATTGTATTTTTTTATCTTATTTTTTTTGCTTAAAGATTGCCACCTGAGCTAGCCTCTGTTGCGCTTCTTTCTCAGTTCTAGAGGGTAGATTTCTCCGTGTTGCTTTTTCCCCAGGTCTCCACGCACTTCCTTTTATTTCTCCTTAAAAATTGCCACCTGAGCTAGCCTCTGTTGTCCATCTTCGTCGGTTTCAGAGGGTAGATTTCTCACTGTTGCTTTTTTGCCAGGTCTGCACGCCCTTGTGTTTTTTTTCTGCTTAAAGGTTGCAACCTGAGCTAGCTTCTTTTGCCCATGTCCCTCAGTTTCAGAGGGTGGATTTCTCCGTGTTGCTTTTTCCCCAGGCCTCCACGCCCTTGTGTGTTTCTTTTGCTTAACGTTTGCCACCTGAAGCCAGCCTCTCTTGCCCGTCTTCCTCAGTTTCAGAGGGTAGATATTTCAGGGTTGCTTTTTCCCCAGGTCTCCACGCCTTTGTGTTTTGTTTTTGCTTAACGATTGCCACCTGAAGCCAGCCTCTCTTGCCCATCTTCCTCAGTTTCAGAGGGTAGATATTTCAGGGTTGCTTTTTCCCCAGGTCTCCACGCCTTTGTGTTTTGTTTTTGCTTAACGAGTGCCACCTGAGCTAGCCTCTCTTGCCCATGTTCCTCAGTTTCAGAGGGTAGATATTTCAGGGTTGCTTTGTCCCCAGGGCTCCACGCCTTTGTGCTTTGTTTTTGCTTAAGGATTGCCACCTGAGGTAGCCTCTCTTGCCCATCTTCCTCAGTTTCAGAGGGTAGATATTTCAGGGTTGCTTTTTCCCCAGGTCTCCACGCCTTTGGGTTTTGTTTTTGCTTAACGATTGCCACCTGAGCTAGCCTCTGTTGCCCATCTTCGTCCGTTTCAGAGGGTGGATTTCTCAGTGTTGCCTTTTCCCCAGCTCCCCACGCCCTTGTGTGTTTCTTTTGCTTAAAGATTGCCACCTGAAGCCAGCCTCTCTTGCCCATCTTCCTCAGTTTCAGAGGGTAGATATTTCAGGGTTGCTTTTTCCCCAGGTCTCCACGCCTTTGTGTTTTGTTTTTGCTTAACGAGTGCCACCTGAGCTAGCCTCTCTTGCCCATGTTCCTCAGTTTCAGAGGGTAGATATTTCAGGGTTGCTTTGTCCCCAGGGCTCCACGCCTTTGTGCTTTGTTTTTGCTTAAGGATTGCCACCTGAGGTAGCCTCTCTTGCCCATCTTCCTCAGTTTCAGAGGGTGGATTTCTCCGTGTTGCTTTTTCCCCAGGTCTCCACGCCCTTGTGTGTTTCTTTTGCTTAAAGATTGCCACCTGAGCTAGCCTCTGTTGCCCATCTTCGTCCGTTTCAGAGGGTGGATTTCTCAGTGTTGCCTTTTCGCCAGCTCCCCACGCCCTTGTGTGTTTCTTTTGCTTAAAGATTGTCACCTGAGCTAGGCACTGTTGCCCTGCTTCCTCAGTTTCAGAGGGTACCTTTTTCAGGGTTGCTTTTTCACCGGGTCTCCTCGCCATTGTATTTTTTTATCTTATTTTTTTTGCTTAAAGATTGCCACCTGAGCTAGCCTCTGTTGCGCTTCTTTCTCAGTTCTAGAGGGTAGATTTCTCCGTGTTGCTTTTTCCCCAGGTCTCCACGCACTTCCTTTCATTTTTCCTTAAAAATTGCCACCTGAGCTAGCCCCTGTTGCCCATCTTCGTCGGTTTCAGAGGGTAGATTTCTCAGTGTTGATTTTTCCCCATTTCTCCACGCCCTCGTGCTTTTTTTTTTTTATTTCCTTAGATGTCGGCGCCTGAGCTAGCTTCTTTTGCCCATCTTCGTCAGTTTCAGCGGGTAGACTCTCCGCCTGCCTTCGACAGGCCCTCTGGACTGGAAAGCTTTCCTCCTCCCGTCATCACGGTCCTTCTCGGATGACGTGCCTGGTTTCGGTTTGACCGTCCCCGCCCGCCCTGATTTTCTAAGTCCTCCCGGGAACCCCGGG
The DNA here is from genome assembly GCF_041296235.1 of Equus asinus. Classification (NCBI taxonomy): domain Eukaryota; kingdom Metazoa; phylum Chordata; class Mammalia; order Perissodactyla; family Equidae; genus Equus; species Equus asinus. The sequence continues at coordinate 4,177 of NW_027224800.1, forward strand.
GGCGCTCCAGCCGCTCCGGGAAGCGGCGGCCTCCCGGCCGCACCGGCCCAGCCCGGCCCGGGCCGCCCCCTGGCCTCTCTGGGGGGAACTCTCCCCTTCCCCTTCCCGGTGATCGCCCGAGAAACCTTTTCCGAGTCCCCCTCCTGCGGCTGGGGCTGCGCCTTGGCGGCCGGGAGCCCGCGGGCGGACGCCCCGGGGCCGCACTGGGCCGGGAGGCTGGGTCCGAGGGGGCTCCGGGACGGGATCGGGCGGCCCGGCGGCCCGGCTGTGCTCCCCGGCGGGCCCGCGCTCCGGCTCCGTCCCGCTGAGGCGGTCGTCGGTCGCCGGGTGCCACCTGGCGGCCGCTTTTATATCGTCTCTTTCCTCCGGAGCTCCGGCGACGCGGGCCAAGGGACGGGACTCGGCCGCGGTGACCGAGGCAGAGTCCCGGGAGGCCGGCGTCGCTGGCGGGATCTGGCCCGGTGGCGCCGGGGCGTGAGCGCGACGCCCGCTCGCCGGAGATTGGAGGTGCAGGCTACTGAGGGAGGTGGCTGTCGCCGCGCCGCCCGGTGCCGGCCGGGGTGTGGGGCCTCCCGGACGGGTCGACCAGCAGCCGCCGGTGCCCCTCCGTCCCCGGGAGGGGGTGGGGGGCCGCCGCGGGGGAACGGGCGAGGGAGCTCGTCCCGTGCCCGGCCGTCGTCCCGAGGGCGGCCCGGTGGTCGGGCCTTCCGCGTCGCCGATCCCCTTTCCGCGCCCCGCTCCGGAGGTGGGCGACCGGCCGGGGCCTTGCGGGGGAGGCCCGTGGAGGGCGCGACGGGCTCGGCCGCCGGGCTGGCCTTTTCCCCACTGGTCTTCCGAGTCGACCGGCTCTGGCGGTGGGGACCGGGCCCGGTCCTCGGATGCCTCCTCCTCCGTGGCAGTTTTTTTTTCCAAGTCCCGCCCTGGAGAAGAGCGTGGACCGGCCCCGGGAGCCCTCGAGGGCGGGCCGGGGAGGGCGTCCCCGGCCCGGACGCGTGCCCGGGGTGGGTCCGGGCCGTCGGACCGGACTTCTCTCTCCGAGTTTCGCGGGTCGCGTCTTTGTCCGGAGGCGGGAGGGGGCCGGCTCGAGGCGTAGGTGGAGCCCCGGCTGAGGGACGGGAGCCACGGTCCCGCCCCGGGCCCGGTCGCCGGAGGCGCCTCCGCGGAATTCTTTTCTAAGTCCTGACCCGGCGACTCAGAGGGAGGGACCGACCGGTCCCGGCCCGCGCGGGCGGCCCGGGGAGGCTGTCCCCGGCTCCCCCTGCCGCCACGCTTCTGGGGTCGACCAGATGGCCCCGGGAGCTCCGGGCCTGGTGGCGATGGGGTCGTGCTTGGGGTCTGGTGGCCGTGGCCGTGATCCAGGGGTTCCCCTGGTGATCCGTGGGTGGGCCCCGTCTCCGGGCGCGGCGATTCTTGCCCCCGAATGGGTGGTTTTGTGCCGCCAGATAAGTGCTGACACGCTCTGCTCGGGTGACAGTCGCCCGAGAGCTTCCGGGTGCCTGGATGCGTGTGCGGGGAGGGCTCCGGGCTCTGGCCGAGAACCGGACGCCCGTTTCCACCCCCGCCGCTTGAGCCGCCCGCTGGGGCCTGCGCGCCGGCTCTTGTGCGTTCCAGGCGCCCCCACGACCGTGGTGCCACCTCCGGTCTCTGGTACCCGAGGGCGGCGGGGTTAGGGGCGCGGGGTCCTCTACCACGTGCACTCCCTGCCGCCGGCACCCGGGTGCGGTCGCGACTTACCCCATCCCACCGGCTCCGTGCCAGTGCGTGTCAGGCGTTCTCGTCCTGGGGTCGTCGCCCGCGCTTGCTGGAGGAGGAGAGGGGTCGGTGAGGCTGAAGCAGGCTCCTCCGCTCGCTGTCCTCGCCGGCCTTCCCTTGCTCGGGGGTCCCTCGCGTTATGCTGCCGACCGATGTGGTGATGCTGTGCTCTCCCGGGCCGGGCCTAAGCCGTGCCAGACGAGGGACGGACGTTCATGGCGAACGGGACCGCTCTTCTCGCTCTGCCCGCGGGTCCCCTCGCCCGTTCTCCCCCGCTGCGAGTGGCGTGTGGGAGGCGGCAGGGGTGCGGAATCCGGCCTGACCTCGCTCCCCCGCCCCGTGCCTCGTGGCGTGGGCGGTGTCGGGGTCTCCGTGACGCGGCGGATGCTCTGCCTGTGCCTCTTGGCTGTGTCTCGCGGGCGGCCCTCCCCGCGGTGGGGCGGGCCGTGTTGCCGCCGCGCCGCGCGCCTTCCCGGGCGCGTGAGCGCGTTCCCCAGGCCGTTGGCGGTGCCCCTGGAGCGTTCCAGGTCGTCCCTCAGGCGCCCGAGGCCGAGTGGCGGTGTCGTTCTCTGTTCCCGTCGGCCTCCTCAGGTAACCACTGCGCTGGTGTGTCTGAGGAGCGGGGGGGTCGAGTCGGTAAGGGAGGCGTGCCCCTCGTCCCCCTCGGGGGGGACGGGTGCCTCGTCGCCCCCCACGGCGTGCCGTGTGGGGGCGGGCAGGCTCGGGCGCGTGCCCGCGCGTTCCCCTTGCTGGGGTTTCCCCGCGGGTGTGGGAGTGACCGTGGCGGGCCGAGCCAGCGGCGTGGCGCTGGCTCTTTGGTTGGGAGGTGCTGTTTGATCGGCACCTCCGTCCCAGTCTCTGCCTCCCTTGGTCTCTCGGCCTGAGGGGAGGCACTGACTTGGGAGCCGCACAGGGGCCTTGTAGATCCCTAGCTAAGCCCAGTGTGGCCAGAGATGGCGAGCCCGGGGCAGCGCGGGCTCGCGGCCCTGACCACGGACGCTCCGACTTGCTCTAGGCCTTACCTCTACCGCAGACCCCTCCTGCATTGCGTGGCCATGGTGTCTGTAAGCGCCTTGGTGGGCCCGATGGCGGACGATGGGCGGGGGCGACACGCCCTCGGTGAGAAAGCCTTCTCTAGCGATCCGAGAGGGTGCCTTGGGGTACCGGACCCCCCAGCCGCCGCCCCTCCTTTGCGCGTAGTAGCCACGGACGCCACCACCGTGGCGCGTGGGCAGAGCTGCTCTTTGCCTACCGCGGCCGGCGCCTCCCCCCTCCGAGTCGGGGGAGGGTCACGCCCGGCCGGGCCGTCGTCGGGCGCGGGGCCGCGCGTGTGCGCGAGCGTGCGCGTGGTTCTCCCGTCGCGCGCTGGGGCGGGGAGAGGGCCCGGCCCCGTCCGGGCTCCGCCCCGCCGCGAGCGGCTGGCTCTCCGCTCGCTCCCGTCCCGAGCCGCAGCCGGTGGTGGCGTGCGGGCATGGGTGGGGGCCGCCGCCGCTCTCGGGCGCGTTCCCTCGGGACGTGGGCCCCGGAGCAGACCAGACAGGCAGACGGGTGGCTGGGTGGACGGGGCGGCCC
>NW_027224800.1:20000-52500 GCF_041296235.1 Equus asinus
GCGCCACATGGCTGCGGGTCGCTCCGGCTTCTCGCAGTCCCGAGGGTTCCGCGGGCACGTAGCTGCGAGACCCGGGCGGCTGCCCTCCGCCCGGCTCACGGGGCGCTCGTGTCCATCAGCTGGTCGTGCGGAAATCCCGTGGTTGGCCTCCCTCCCTCCCTCCCTCCCTCGTCCAGCCGCCACGTTTTCGGGGTTCGTGCGACTGGGATGAAATAGACCTTCCCAACGTCAATCGGAGATCATCCATCATACCTCTCGAGTCCCCAAAAGCCAAGAAACACGCCAACCAAAACGCTTTTATTATGCCAACGGTTCCCGTTTTCATTCCTATCGTTTAGGGAGGTTTGGTGGCAGCAGCGGCCGAAAGCAAAAGGAAACCCGAGGAAAGCGGCTCCATCCACCAGGGCTGTGTCTCATCGGTGCCGACGCAGGAGGGACGGGCTTCGTTCGTTCGTTCGCTGCGGCCCAAATTCCCGGGCCGCCCGAGGACCGCTCGCACCGGCCCGAGGGAGGGAGCCCCGGCAGGCAGGATGCCTCCGGGGAAATGGCCAAGTCGACCGCGCGACCCACAACCCGCCCGACTCGGGGCGAGAAGGAGCATGGAGGAGGACTCCGTCCCCTAGTCGGCAGACGGCCCCGGGACAGGGACGTTCGCCAAAACCTCCCCAAGGCCGCTTTCCGTGACCGAGTCGGCCTCCCCGCCTGTACTCGTCCCGGCCCGAGAAACGAGACGCGGGGTGGATCGGGACCAGGCCACGCACCAGGCCGGCCGGCGCGGCATCCTCCCTCCCCCGACCTGACCTGACCTGGACGAACGCCTCCCCATCGCCCGCCCCCGCGAGGCTGATCCGTCCGGCCGGTGAGGAGGCCGCTTGTCGGGCGCCACCTGCTGCCCGGCATCCTCTTATATAGTGTTCGAGGAGGTCGACCAGGTGGCCCGGCCTGGATTGGGGGGGGGGGGCGCGGGGTGCGGTGTCCCGGGCGGCGGGGGACGGGGGGGGGTAGGAGTGGAGAGGGAAAGGTGGGCGTGGAGAATGCCGGGGTCGGGGGTCGGCGCGGGGCGGGGCGGGAGTTGGGGATAGGGGAGGGGCGGGAGGCCGTCTGGACATGGAGGGTCGGAAGAGCGGTGGTGACAATGATTTTCATTATCATTTAGAAAGAAGAACGTGGACTTCTTTAGAGGAGTCCTTTGAATAGCTTCTCCATTTAGTTAACATACATCCAAATGGAGGTCGGGAAACTTGGGTCCTGTTAACATATGGATGGAAGTGGAAAGAACTATCGCGATGACCGTCCTTGTGTTTCTTTTATTTTTTCTTTCTTCCTGCTCCCCAAAGCCGCCCCCCCACCCCCGCCCCGCCCCGCCCCGCCCCGCCCCGCCCCGTCCCGTCCCGTCCCGTCCATAGTTGTAGGTTCCAGTGGTAGGTCTTTCGCGTTTCTGCTATGTGGGACGCCGCCTCGGCGTGGCTTGAAGGGCGATGCTGGGTCTGGGGCTGCGCCCAGGATCCGAACCGGTGAAAACCTGGGCCGTCGAAGCCGGGGGCCGGGGTGGGGGGCGCTACTTGACCGTTCGTCCACGGGCTCGGCCCCCGGCCCCTTGTTTTCTAGGGAGAGAGACAGAGAGACCCGATCCATTTTCCCTTGGCCTCTAAAGCGTGCGTGTGGTCGAAAGGCGACAGAGAGAGGGGTTCTGGTCCAGAAAGCCCCGACTGCGCCGCCGCGGGGATCGGTCGGTTCCGCCCGAACCGTCCGAGTCGGAAAGGAACGGACAGCTTTCCTCCTTTGGGCCCCTGACTTGGGACCGACAGGGGAAGAGGAACAGGCCTCTCTCCCTCACACCCTGGCCCCTTCCTCCAGGACGCCCTCCTTCTAGTCAGCCCGCCTCTGGCTTTTCCACACGCCGACGACCGCTCGTCGGCATGGACCCACCTTCCTTGGGGGACACCACCACACGACTCTCCCACTCGTCTGCCTGCCTTTCGTTGGCGTCGCTGCCAAAGGCGAGGGGTAGGGGTGGCGGTGGCAGGGACGGCAGGGGCCCAGCGGCTCTCTGGCGGGTGAGGAAGTCTTGCTGGTTCTCCTAGGTCGGTGATCTTTCTCGATCTCCACACACATTCTTCGTTTGGGGAGCCAAGAGACGCCCTCTGAGGAATCCCTATGGCCAGGGTCGATCACTTACTCGCTCACTGCCTCGGCCTCGGCCTCGGCCTCTGTCAGTCTTGTCTCTCTCCCTCCCTCCCTCCCTCCCTCCCTCCCTCCCTCGTCGGTCTCTGTGTGTGGACGTCTAGGTGGAGGCGAGGCAGGGAGGCCACCCACCCACCTACCTCGTGGTTTACCACACGCTCTACACGGAGGTAGAATTCCCATCCCACCGAATCCATCCTTTCCACGGGGCACAAGCCAGTGGCCTTCGGGAGTCTCTCTCCCCAAGGTGGCGCATCCGTCACGGCTATCTATTTCCAGAAGGTTTCCGTTTCCATCCCCTCCCCCCGAAAGAAAAAACGGCCCCACTCCCGGATCTGCCCCACCACGATCACCACCACCACTGCCGCCGCCGCCGCCGCCGCCATCTGCTGTCGCCCTCTAGGGTTGGACCGTTCTAGCTCTCTCCTCTGTGTGGAATCGCAACGTAGGTCGCCTTGGATGTCTGGCACCTCTCACTTAGCAGAAGGTTTTGGAGGCTCAGGCTGGGCCACGCTTTGGCCCGGGTCAGTGTTCCGTTCCTCCGGACGGCTTCCTCGTTTTCCACGAGAAGGAGCCGTGAAGACGGAAAGGAAGGGCGGATGGATGGCTTTTCCCGTGCTACCGAGTCCCTCTCCCCTTTTCCCCAAAGCGTGAGGGGCGGTCGAGAGGATCGTCTCTGATGACAAAAGTCAGAGGCACCCCGGGTCAGACACCGTGCGAGGCGTTGGTGTGTTCTCGAGAGGAGAACACGTCCCCGTCAGCGTTTCCTGTCGTTCTCGTTCCGAAAGGATTCACGCGCCACCCCGTCTCCCTCAAGGTCTTAGGGCTGTCGTGCTCCGCAGCCGTCACGTGTCGTGGATCCTGGGCACCACCACGCCACCCCGCCCCCCCCCCCCCCCCGCCATAGCTGTCGATCGCTATGTGGCACGCCTACGTTTGCCCAAAAGAGCAGTCCGATGGACAGCGTGGTGCTTTTCCCAGCAGGCAGGCAGGTGAGAGTCACCCCTCTAGAAGGTTTCCAAGCCCCGTTCCATTCTCAGAGGCAGCTCCTTTGGCCATCAAGGAGGCAGGCGATGGGGGTGGGGGTGGGGATGGGGATGGGGCAGGGGCCTCTGTCCCTCTGTCGCGGTAGAAATGATTGGGAAAGGAGGGACGATGGGCGTAGGTCGACCATCCTGGGCGGTGGTGCTTTGGGAGCTTTTTCTAGAAGAAGGAGCGAACGGCGTTCCCTGGGAAGGGAGGAAACCAGAGGAGGTCCCCCTCAGACCGACCTGGCACGAGAAGGACACACACTCTCTCTCTCTCTCTCTCTCTCTCCCTTTTCTTCCTGACTTGAAATCAGGAGACAAAACTCCCCTGCCAAAGGGGCCCTCCCAAAACGGGGAGTGAGGAAGACCTCCTTCTCTTCACGGCTGAAGTTCTCCCTGCCTTTCCTGGACGGGAAGGATAGCACCTACGCCCGCTGCCGTCGGTGACTTTTAGTCCCCCTGGAGAGGAAGAAATTCTTTCCCGTGGCCGAACCCTGGCGGTTCGTTCGTGCTGCAGAGGACGTGACCCTCTCTGACACACCCAGGAACCTCCTCGCTCCGGGTCGAGGAGAGGGAGTTCTGTTCTGTGGTTTAGAATGGTGCTTAAAAAGGGATGTCGCTTACAAAGGGTCCTCGTCCCCCTTCCTAAACCTAAACGGACGGCTCGGCTCGGAGGCGTGAGATACGTTTCGCATCCTCCTCGTCGTCTTCACTCAAAGTTTTATTGGAGTTTGGAAGATTTTATTTTTTGTCTTTCCTTTTTCTCCCCAAAGCCCCCCGGTACGTAGTTGTGTGTTCTTCGCGGTGGGTCCTTCTAGCGGTGGTATGTGGGACGCCGCCTCAGCGTGGTTTGATGAGCAGTGCCGTGTCCGCGCCCGGGATCCGAACGAACCGATGAAACACTGGGCTGCCTGCAGCGGAGCGCGCGAACTTAACCACTCGGCCACGGGGCCAGCCCCTTACTGGATTTTCAAAACAACTCCGGGGGCCGGCCCGGTGGCGCGGCGGTGAAGTTCGCACGTTCTGCTCCGCCGGCCCCGGGTTCGCCGGTCCGGATCCCGGGCACAGGACCCGGCACCGCTTGGCGAGCCACGCTGTGGCAGGCGTCCCACCTGGAAAGTAGAGGGGGATGGGCACGGATGTCAGCTCAGGGCCAGTCTTCCTCGGCCGACAGAGGAGGATTGGTGGCAGATGTTCGCTCAGGGCTCATCTTCCTCAAAAATAAAATAATAAATCGATTCGATAAAATGTCAAATAACACAACCGCGGGATCACGCTTAGAGTCACCCTTGGCCCGATGATGCCACTCCCCACCCCCCCCACCCCCCTGCCCCCCACCATTTGGAGGTGCCGTCAGTGGGATTCGTTCCTGTTTGTCCATCTTTCTTCCTCTTTTTTTTTTTTTTTTTAAAGACTGGCACCCGAGCTCATTGCCAATCTTTTCTTTTCTTTTTATTCCTCCTCCTTCTTCTTCTTCTCCCCAGAGCACCCCAGTACCTAGTTCTATATTCTCTTTGAGGGTCCCTCTGGTTCTGCCGTGTGGGACGCCACCTCAGCGTGGTTTGATGAGCGGTGCCGTGTCCGAGCCCAGGATCCGAACCTTCCAAGCCCCGGGCCGCTGAAGCGGAGCGTGCAAACTCAACTGCTCGGCCACGGGGTCAGCCCCTTCCTTCCTTCCTTCCTTCCTTCCTAAGGAGGAGGAGGCAGGCACTGTGTGAAGTCGCCAGTGAGTCTGTGGAAAGAGACGGAGGATTTCCCATGGGAAGCCGGGGCGGGGGACACGGACCGATGTCGTGCGAACTTGAAGGTGAAAGATCAAAAAACCCACACACGCCTAGAGCGGCGGGTTGCCCGTTAGGAGTTTGCTTGCCGGGCCCATAACGCAGGGCTCATCGATGAGCCAAACCGTCCGTGATCCTCAAGCAGTCTAGTAGGGTTAGAGAAAGGAGGGGGGCACTCTTTCTGCCCCAGATGAGGCGAGTTTCTCAGACAGCCACCCTGCCCCAACATCTTCCCTCCCTGCCTCCCGGCCCTTGGTGGACTGCGGCCTAAGGGTGGGGGAATTGAAGAAAGCCGTTCAATGGGAAAAAGCCCGAGGCCATGGGAGAGAGCTTCCTGCACTTGAATGAAGCCCTGACGCCAGGCCCATCGGAATGAATGGGCCTGACCTCCCCTCCCCCCTCCCCCCTCCCCCCTCCCAGGCTGGCGACTCGGCAGTGGAAGGCTAGGGGTTTCTTCCGAAATGGTGAACCGGCCCCCTTGTCCACAGGAAAACCACACACGGGTACAGCCTAGGCCGGATCTCAGGCCAAGTCGTCAGGGTGGCAAGATGATGGCGGATGAGAGGAAACTTGTTCTGGGACCGCACCGCCCCCCCCCCCATCGCCTCTCTGGCTGAGAAGAGGGCTGGGGAGCGGTGAGGGTCAGGGGGAGAGTGGGGGCGGGGCCGGGACAGGGACCACCGGGCAGTAGGACGGGAGTAGCCCTGAGGCCTGCCTGCCTGCTTCCTTCCCTGCCGGCGCAGGGCTGAGAGAGGCACGGGGCACGCTGGCTCCTGCCCCTTCACTCATTCGGGAAGCCTCCTGTTGTTGCTCCTGAGGTGCCGGCTGCGGTGACAGACAGAGCAAAACTCCTCTCTCTGTCTATTTCTTCAAAGGCCCGAGTCTGAGCTACGACAGATTCCCCTGTGGCTCAACCCGCAACCTCCCATCCTGCCAGACCAGACCCCTTGTCTAAAAACCTCCACTGGAGGAGCTCTTCCACCTGACTCGGAAAGGAAACACCAGCCCCGCCTCAGCCTCACACCCACCACCACCACCACCACCCGCCCCCCCCCCGCCCCACTCTCCTCCGGACCCAGATACCTAACAGAGGGAACAAAAATCCAAAAATCCTGCTGCTCTCCTTCTACCACCTCCACTTCAGAAGAGTCAGTCTCCCCCGAACACCTCAGACTCTGTGACTTCCCGCGGCCTCCCTTTCCCCGTCCCCATTCTCTCCCCGGACGGGCCCCATCTTACACTTGAACGACAGCTCCACCGCTCGGGGCAGCTGGACACGATGTCCCAAAGTGGCCCGGACGGTAGCCTGGTCGATTCCAAAGGACCCACGCACGCAGTCGGCCATAAACGTGGTGTGGAGATCGTGGACGTTTGCGGGCCTCTGATCAAATCACTGCTCCGGGGACCCCGGCGTCTAGGACCCGTCTTCTCCGTGTTCTTCACACCGTTGCTCCTGGGCCGGTTATTCTCTTCCCTCTCACTGACCTTAACGTTTTGTCTCTGCCATTGAATTTTGACTGTGCGAATGTGACTTGCCGCTGTAGGGCTGCGTGGATCTCTCAGGCATCCTGCTGTGCCGTGCGGGGGGGGGGGGGGAATCCTTGGTGGGTGGGTCGATAGACGTCCCTTTGGTTGTGCCCTGGAGGGGAGAGACAGAGGGGACGACTCAATCCACCACGAACGCTGATGTCGCTCCGATAAACCTGTAGCGGTGATTCTAGTTTATGGCCCGTGTCCTGAAAATAACTTCCCGAAGGGCCAGCCCGGCGGCACAGCGGTTAAGTTCGCACGTTCCGTTTTGTCAGCCAGGGGTTCGCAGGTTCGGATCCAGGGTGCGGACGTGGCGCCGCTTGGCGAGCCACGCTGTGGTCAGCGTCCCGCCTATCAAGGGGAGGGGGATGGGCACGGATGTTAGCTCGGGATCACTCTCCCGGGGCAAAAAGAGGAGAATTGGCAGCAGGTGTCAGCTCGGGGCTCGTCTTCCTCGAAAAATAAATTAATTAAATTAATAAAAACAACTTCCCAAACCTCTCTGATAACTTGAAGCTTTGAAGTTTTGCGAGGTGAAATCAGGTGATAAAAAAGTCCACGGACAGGGGCGGCCCCGTGGCCGAGTGGTTAAGTTCACAAGCTCCCCTTCGGCGGCCCAGGGTTTTGCCGGTTCAGATCCCGGGCACGGCACGGACACGGCACCGCTCGTCGGGCCGTGTGGAGGCGGCGTCCCACATGCCACAACTGGAAGGGCCCTCAACTAAGATAGACAACTATGTCATGGGGGGGATTGGGGGAGAAAAATCGGGAGGGGGGAAAAAAAAAACAAAAACGGAAGATTGGCAACAGGCGTTAGCTCTGTGAGGGCCGATCTTCCTCACCCAAAAACTAAAGTGAGATGAAATCAAATAAAGCGAAGGAAAAGATAAACCTATGAAATCCCATGTTTCTAAAAGTGGCCAAGTGTTTAGACATTGGCCAAGCGACGGAATGCTCATGGGAAGGACAGTTCCTAATTGCTGGCTTCTTAGTTTTCACCAAAATTAAGGTTCGTGAGGGTTAAAAAATCTACTTAACAAATGCGATGAAAGCCACTAGGCCGGCCCGGTGGCGCGCTGGTTAAGTGTGCCTGTTCCGCTTCGCCGGCCCGGGGTTCGCCAGTTCGGATCCCGGGGGTGGACGTGGCACCGCTGGGCGAGCCACGTGGTGGTAGGCGTCCCACATATGAAATAGAGGAAGATGGGCACGGAGGTGAGCTCAGGGCCAGCCTTCCTCGGCAAAAAGAGGAGGATTGGCAGCAGTTAGCTCAGGGCTCATCGTCCTCAAAACAAAACAAAACAAAACAAAAAGCCACTAAAAGTGAATATGGGAAACATCTTTGTGTTCAAGGAAAGTGAGATGGCTGCCTTCAGGCAAGAGGGCCTAAAAAGTAAAGATCGTTTTGTCTGTGAAAAGGTGATCAAAGTTTCACGGGGAAAATAATCTGAGAAAAAGGCCTGTTCGTGGTCAAGTGGCCTAAAATTGGAACGAGTGGACAGATAGAAATGGCGAGCGATAGGATCTATGGGAGTCTATGAGGAAGCCATTGGGTGTCGGCCTAATTCGGCCTGACAGTGTTTTTCGAAAAGGGCCTGACGTGGCCGTCGAGCACGCATCGCATCGTAGATCCGCTTTACACATTTCCTACGGCAAGAACCAATGCCCTTAAGGGAAAGGAGCAGCTTCCCCGTGCTCGGGCCTTTCCTTAAGGAGAGGCATCTTTCCTTAGGCTAGGAGCGGATGGTTGCGCTCACCTTTGACCATCCGGCTCCCCTGTGACCACCCAGGCCCAGACAACAGACCTGCCACCCAGCAGTGTCTGTCGATCGCTGTGCCGACAGAGCAGTCTCGCGACTATCATCCAAGGGACCTTTCGATCCTATGTGAAACGTCCTCTCTGGGGGTCTAGAAGCACTCTGTACACCCCACTTCCCGGGCACCCTCTCTTCCTTCGGGAAGAAAGGCCCCGGGCCACAGTCCTCACATTTTAGCTCAGAATAAACGCACCCCGATTTTCACGGATAGATTGGTTCCGGATTATTTCCGTCGACAGAATGGAATCAAGTCAATGAGTTTCAAGATCGGAGGGAAGCTGATGCAAAATCAGAATTTGTTTTTCTCACTCCCGAAAGGATACTTTTCTCTAACTTCTAGTCTCCTCCTGATAAAGACATTGGAAAAGGTTTCTCTTGACCTCTGAGGGAATCGACACCAAAGACAGAGATCCTCCATTTTGTCAGAATGATTTCCTAGGCCTCCAATGGAGGAGGCCTCCCTCGGACGGGAGCTCAGCTTTTGTTTTGCAACAGTTTTCCTCTCTCTGCTTGCCTTTAACATCTCCTTTCCCGTTCTTCTTTTTTGGAAGGGAAATACGTGCACCGCTGGGGAAAAAAAAAAAAAAAAGAATTTTCTAAATGACCAAAGAAGATCTACGACTGTTGTTATTTTGGTTTCACGGAGCAGTTCCACGTCCACATTTACTCCATTTTAAACACCCACACACACTCACAGCACGGCGCTGTGAGGATGTCCCGGGGAACTCGATTTGTGGAGGGAATGGCTGTGAGGTCTCTGCCCCCCAACCCCCACCATTTGGGTGCTTCTGCTTGTTGATGAGGACGGGAAGCCCTGCTGAAATCCATATTCTTATCACCACACGTGCATCTGCACCCATGCTCCCCCCCGTGTGTCGTCTTTGGGCTTTGCTGTGGCCCCGTGCGGAGGGAGACCTGTTTTGTGTTGTAAACTTTTCCGCGGCCAAGCGGCTCGGTCCTTTCCTCTACGACTTGTGGGCTCTGTCTGTCCGTCTGCCTTAGAGAGACCCTCTGGGCCGGAAGTGACAGGCTGCACACAATTCCTGACAGACTGCGGACAATTCCTCCGTCGTCACGGTCCTTCTCTGATGACGTGCATGGTTTCGGTTTGACAGCGACCCCCACCCCCCACCCCGCCGTGATTTTCTAAGTCCTCCCGGGAGCCCGGGAAGTGCTCGGGCCGCTCCGGGAAGCGGGGGCCGGCAGCCCCGGCCTGCCCCGTGGCATCTCCGGGGACTTTTCCACCTCTGTCCGCGTCAGCCAGCCGGCAGCCCCGCGCCCGGCCCGGCCCAGAAGTCACGTGGGGAGTCTGTCCCCTTCCTGGCAAGCCCACCCACCCCACCCCCCTCCCCGCCGATTTTCCAACACCTCCTTCTGCGCCCAGGGTTGCCCTGTGCTGCCTGGGAGCTCCGAGGTGGACACCCTGGGGCCTCACGTGGTGACCTCCCGCCCGCCCCAAGCGGGCCCAGAGAGAAAGAGAGAGAGAGAGAGAGACAGAGAGAGACAGAGACAGAGACAGAGACAGAGAGAGACAGAGACAGAGACAGAGACAGAGACAGAGACAGAGAGAGACCTGACCCGGCGGTGGGCTCAGGCTGTGCACTCTCGCTGGCTGGTGACCCGGTTCCCTCCCGCTGACCCCTCCGCGCCGGTCGTTGGGCGCCATCTGGCGGCCGCTTTTACAGAGTGGCCCTCCTCCGGAGCCCCGGCGACATGAGCAAGGGATGGGACTCGCAGGACGTCTGTGTGGTTTCCAGTGTGGGGCTGTGTGGAACAGAGCTGCTAAGAACATTCATGCCCCGGATTCTGTGTGAATGAACAGGAACGTGGCCGCAGCCCCCACCCCGCCCCCCGCCCCAGCCCCCGGGAGTGGTGGGAGTGGTGCCCTCCAGACCACCCTCGGGTTGGATGCCTCCCTCCCTGGAAGGACTCACGGGACTCCACAAAAGCTGACTTCCTGGAGGTCCAGCGGAGACCCCCAAGGCCCAAGGCCCCCCCCCCCCACCCACCCACCACAGATCACTGTGGAAGCCTTAATGACCCAAGGCTCCAGCTACATACAGACGCTCTTAGGAGGCAAGATACACCAAAGGCTTATGTAGGTTGCCACTTTCGGTGGTTGTTTCCGCGGCGTGTCAGTTTTGGAACCCGCCACGCCCTTTTTCACAGAGGCCATACCGTTTCCCTTCACCACCAGTGAGGCGTGAGTGACTGACTTGGCTTCTCCGCGACCTGACTAGCAGTTTGATCCTGTTCCGGTATTTGGAAGAAGGCAGTCTCACCCATGTGTCCCCACAATGTCTCCCTCTAATTTTCTCACTTGCTTTTCCAGGGAACAGCTCACATCTTTTCATGCGCTTATCGGTCATCCATGCGTACCTCCTCCACCCCAGGTGAAAGTGCCTGCTCTGTCTATTGGTCTTCCATTCTTTTTGTATTTTTCAGTGTTGATTTCCCCCGGGTCTCCACTCCATTGTGGGTTTTGTTTTTTGTTTTTTGTTTTTTGTTTTTTTTTTTTGCTTAAAGATTGTCACCTGAGCTAGGCACTGTTGCGCTGCTTCCTCAGTTTCAGAGGGTACCTTTTTCAGGGTTGCTTTTTGACCGGGTCTCCTCGCCATTGTATTTTTTTATTTTATTTTTTTTGCTTAAAGATTGCCACCTGAGCTAGCCTCTGTTGCCCATCTTCTTCGGTTTCAGAGGGTAGATTTCTCAGTGTTGCTTTTTCGCCAGCTCTCCACGCCCTTGCGTCTTTTTTTTTTCTGCTTGAAGGCTGCAACCTGAGCTAGCTTCTTTTGCCCATGTTCCTCAGTTTCAGAGGGTGGATTTCTCCGTGTTGCTTTTTCCCCAGGTCTCCACACCCTTGTGTGTTTCTTTGGCTTAACGATTGCCACCTGAGGTAGCCTCTGTTGCCCATCTTCGTCCGTTTCAGAGGGTGGATTTCTCAGTGTTGCCTTTTCCCCAGCTCCCCACGCCCTTGTGTGTTTCTTTTGCTTAAAGATTGTCACCTGAGCTAGGCACTGTTGCCCTGCTTCCTCAGTTTCAGAGGGTACCTTTTTCAGGGTTGCTTTTTGACCGGGTCTCCTCGCCATTGTATTTTTTTATTTTATTCTTTTTGCTTAAAGATTGCCACCTGAGCTAGCCTCTGTTGCGCTTCTTTCTCAGTTCTAGAGGGTAGATTTCTCCGTGTTGCTTTTTCCCCAGGTCTCCACGCACTTCCTTTTATTTTTCCTTAAAAATTGCCACCTGAGCTAGCCTCTGTTGTCCATCTTCGTCGGTTTCAGAGGGTAGATTTCTCACTGTTGCTTTTTTGCCAGGTCTGCACGCCCTTGTGTTTTTCTTCTGCTTAAAGGTTGCAACCTGAGCTAGCTTCTTTTGCCCATGTTCCTCAGTTTCAGAGGGTGGATTTCTCCGTGTTGCTTTTTCCCCAGGCCTCCACGCCCTTGTGTGTTTCTTTTGCTTAACGATTGCCACCTGAGCTAGCCTCTGTTGCCCATCTTCGTCCTTTTCAGAGGGTGGATTTCTCAGTGTTGCCTTTTCCCCAGCTCCCCACGCCCTTGTGTGTTTCTTTTGCTTAAAGATTGCCACCTGAAGCCAGCCTCTCTTGCCCATCTTCCTCAGTTTCAGAGGGTAGATATTTCAGGGTTGCTTTTTCCCCAGGGCTCCACGCCTTTGTGCTTTGTTTTTGCTTAAGGATTGCCACCTGAGGTAGCCTCTCTTGCCCATCTTCCTCAGTTTCAGAGGGTGGATTTCTCCGTGTTGCTGTTTCCCCAGGTCTCCACGCCCTTGTGTGTTTCTTTTGCTTAAAGATTGCCACCTGAGCTAGCCTCTGTTGCCCATCTTCGTCCGTTTCAGAGGCTGGATTTCTCAGTGTTGCCTTTTCGCCAGCTCCCCACGCCCTTGTGTGTTTCTTTTGCTTAAAGATTGTCACCTGAGCTAGGCACTGTTGCCCTGCTTCCTCAGTTTCAGAGGGTACCTTTTTCAGGGTTGCTTTTTGACCGGGTCTCCTCGCCATTGTATTTTTTTATTTTATTTTTTTTGCTTAAAGATTGCCACCTGAGCTAGCCTCTGTTGCGCTTCTTTCTCAGTTCTAGAGGGTAGATTTCTCCGTGTTGCTTTTTCCCCAGGTCTCCACGCACTTCCTTTTATTTTTCCTTAAAAATTGCCACCTGAGCTAGCCTCTGTTGTCCATCTTCGTCGGTTTCAGAGGGTAGATTTCTCACTGTTGCTTTTTTGCCAGGTCTGCACGCCCTTGTGTTTTTCTTCTGCTTAAAGGTTGCAACCTGAGCTAGCTTCTTTTGCCCATGTTCCTCAGTTTCAGAGGGTGGATTTCTCCGTGTTGCTTTTTCCCCAGGCCTCCACGCCCTTGTGTGTTTCTTTTGCTTAACGATTGCCACCTGAGGTAGCCTCTGTTGCCCATCTTCGTCCGTTTCAGAGGGTGGATTTCTCAGTGTTGCCTTTTCCCCAGCTCCCCACGCCCTTGTGTGTTTCTTTTGCTTAAAGATTGCCACCTGAAGCCAGCCTCTCTTGCCCATCTTCCTCAGTTTCAGAGGGTAGATATTTCAGGGTTGCTTTTTCCCCAGGTCCCCACGCCTTTGTGTTTTGTTTTTGCTTAACGATTGCCACCTGAGCTAGCCTCTCTTGCCCATGTTCCTCAGTTTCAGAGGGTAGATATTTCAGGGTTGCTTTGTCCCCAGGGCTCCACGCCTTTGTGCTTTGTTTTTGCTTAAGGATTGCCACCTGAGGTAGCCTCTCTTGCCCATCTTCCTCAGTTTCAGAGGGTGGATTTCTCCGTGTTGCTTTTTCCCCAGGTCTCCACGCCCCTGTGTGTTTCTTTTGCTTAAAGATTGCCACCTGAGCTAGCCTCTGTTGCCCATCTTCGTCCGTTTCAGAGGCTGGATTTCTCAGTGTTGCCTTTTCGCCAGCTCCCCACGCCCTTGTGTGTTTCTTTTGCTTAAAGATTGTCACCTGAGCTAGGCACTGTTGCCCTGCTTCCTCAGTTTCAGAGGGTACCTTTTTCAGGGTTGCTTTTTCACCGGGTCTCCTCGCCATTGTATTTTTTTATCTTATTTTTTTTGCTTAAAGATTGCCACCTGAGCTAGCCTCTGTTGCGCTTCTTTCTCAGTTCTAGAGGGTAGATTTCTCCGTGTTGCTTTTTCCCCAGGTCTCCACGCACTTCCTTTTATTTTTCCTTAAAAATTGCCACCTGAGCTAGCCTCTGTTGTCCATCTTCGTCGGTTTCAGAGGGTAGATTTCTCACTGTTGCTTTTTTGCCAGGTCTGCACGCCCTTGTGTTTTTCTTCTGCTTAAAGGTTGCAACCTGAGCTAGCTTCTTTTGCCCATGTCCCTCAGTTTCAGAGGGTGGATTTCTCCGTGTTGCTTTTTCCCCAGGCCTCCACGCCCTTGTGTGTTTCTTTTGCTTAACGATTGCCACCTGAGGTAGCCTCTGTTGCCCATCTTCGTCCGTTTCAGAGGGTGGATTTCTCAGTGTTGCCTTTTCCCCAGCTCCCCACGCCCTTGTGTGTTTCTTTTGCTTAAAGATTGCCACCTGAAGCCAGCCTCTCTTGCCCATCTTCCTCAGTTTCAGAGGGTAGATATTTCAGGGTTGCTTTTTCCCCAGGTCTCCACGCCTTTGTGTTTTGTTTTTGCTTAACGATTGCCACCTGAGCTAGCCTCTCTTGCCCATGTTCCTCAGTTTCAGAGGGTAGATATTTCAGGGTTGCTTTGTCCCCAGGGCTCCACGCCTTTGTGCTTTGTTTTTGCTTAAGGATTGCCACCTGAGGTAGCCTCTCTTGCCCATCTTCCTCAGTTTCAGAGGGTGGATTTCTCCGTGTTGCTTTTTCCCCAGGTCTCCACGCCCTTGTGTGTTTCTTTTGCTTAAAGATTGCCACCTGAGCTAGCCTCTGTTGCCCATCTTCGTCCGTTTCAGAGGCTGGATTTCTCAGTGTTGCCTTTTCGCCAGCTCCCCACGCCCTTGTGTGTTTCTTTTGCTTAAAGATTGTCACCTGAGCTAGGCACTGTTGCCCTGCTTCCTCAGTTTCAGAGGGTACCTTTTTCAGGGTTGCTTTTTAACCGGGTCTCCTCGCCATTGTATTTTTTTATCTTATTTTTTTTGCTTAAAGATTGCCACCTGAGCTAGCCTCTGTTGCCCATCTTCGTCCGTTTCAGAGGCTGGATTTCTCAGTGTTGCCTTTTCGCCAGCTCCCCACGCCCTTGTGTGTTTCTTTTGCTTAAAGATTGTCACCTGAGCTAGGCACTGTTGCCCTGCTTCCTCAGTTTCAGAGGGTACCTTTTTCAGGGTTGCTTTTTGACCGGGTCTCCTCGCCATTGTTTTTTTTTATTTTATTTTTTTTGCTTAAAGATTGCCACCTGAGCTAGCCTCTGTTGCGCTTCTTTCTCAGTTCTAGAGGGTAGATTTCTCCGTGTTGCTTTTTCCCCAGGTCTCCACGCACTTCCTTTTATTTTTCCTTAAAAATTGCCACCTGAGCTAGCCTCTGTTGTCCATCTTCGTCGGTTTCAGAGGGTAGATTTCTCACTGTTGCTTTTTTGCCAGGTCTGCACGCCCTTGTGTTTTTTTTCTGCTTAAAGGTTGCAACCTGAGCTAGCTTCTTTTGCCCATGTTCCTCAGTTTCAGAGGGTGGATTTCTCCGTGTTGCTTTTTCCCCAGGCCTCCACGCCCTTGTGTGTTTCTTTTGCTTAACGATTGCCACCTGAGGTAGCCTCTGTAGCCCATCTTCGTCCCTTTCAGAGGGTGGATTTCTCAGTGTTGCCTTTTCCCCAGCTCCCCACGCCCTTGTGTGTTTCTTTTGCTTAAAGATTGCCACCTGAAGCCAGCCTCTCTTGCCCATCTTCCTCAGTTTCAGAGGGTAGATATTTCAGGGTTGCTTTTTCCCCAGGTCCCCACGCCTTTGTGTTTTGTTTTTGCTTAACGATTGCCACCTGAGCTAGCCTCTCTTGCCCATGTTCCTCAGTTTCAGAGGGTAGATATTTCAGGGTTGCTTTGTCCCCAGGGCTCCACGCCTTTGTGCTTTGTTTTTGCTTAAGGATTGCCACCTGAGGTAGCCTCTCTTGCCCATCTTCCTCAGTTTCAGAGGGTGGATTTCTCCGTGTTGCTTTTTCCCCAGGTCTCCACGCCCTTGTGTGTTTCTTTTGCTTAAAGATTGCCACCTGAGCTAGCCTCTGTTGCCCATCTTCGTCCGTTTCAGAGGCTGGATTTCTCAGTGTTGCCTTTTCGCCAGCTCCCCACGCCCTTGTGTGTTTCTTTTGCTTAAAGATTGTCACCTGAGCTAGGCACTGTTGCCCTGCTTCCTCAGTTTCAGAGGGTACCTTTTTCAGGGTTGCTTTTTGACCGGGTCTCCTCGCCATTGTATTTTTTTATTTTATTTTTTTTGCTTAAAGATTGCCACCTGAGCTAGCCTCTGTTGCGCTTCTTTCTCAGTTCTAGAGGGTAGATTTCTCCGTGTTGCTTTTTCCCCAGGTCTCCACGCACTTCCTTTTATTTTTCCTTAAAAATTGCCACCTGAGCTAGCCTCTGTTGTCCATCTTCGTCGGTTTCAGAGGGTAGATTTCTCACTGTTGCTTTTTTGCCAGGTCTGCACGCCCTTGTGTTTTTCTTCTGCTTAAAGGTTGCAACCTGAGCTAGCTTCTTTTGCCCATGTTCCTCAGTTTCAGAGGGTGGATTTCTCCGTGTTGCTTTTTCCCCAGGCCTCCACGCCCTTGTGTGTTTCTTTTGCTTAACGATTGCCACCTGAGGTAGCCTCTGTAGCCCATCTTCGTCCCTTTCAGAGGGTGGATTTCTCAGTGTTGCCTTTTCCCCAGCTCCCCACGCCCTTGTGTGTTTCTTTTGCTTAAAGATTGCCACCTGAAGCCAGCCTCTCTTGCCCATCTTCCTCAGTTTCAGAGGGTAGATATTTCAGGGTTGCTTTTTCCCCAGGTCTCCACGCCTTTGTGTTTTGTTTTTGCTTAACGATTGCCACCTGAGCTAGCCTCTCTTGGCCATGTTCCTCAGTTTCAGAGGGTAGATATTTCAGAGTTGCTTTGTCCCCAGGGCTCCACGCCTTTGTGCTTTGTTTTTGCTTAAGGATTGCCACCTGAGGTAGCCTCTCTTGCCCATCTTCCTCAGTTTCAGAGGGTGGATTTCTCCGTGTTGCTTTTTCCCCAGGTCTCCACGCCCTTGTGTGTTTCTTTTGCTTAAAGATTGCCACCTGAGCTAGCCTCTGTTGCCCATCTTCGTCCGTTTCAGAGGGTGGATTTCTCAGTGTTGCCTTTTCGCCAGCTCCCCACGCCCTTGTGTGTTTCTTTTGCTTAAAGATTGTCACCTGAGCTAGGCACTGTTGCCCTGCTTCCTCAGTTTCAGAGGGTACCTTTTTCAGGGTTGCTTTTTCACCGGGTCTCCTCGCCATTGTATTTTTTTATCTTATTTTTTTTGCTTAAAGATTGCCACCTGAGCTAGCCTCTGTTGCGCTTCTTTCTCAGTTCTAGAGGGTAGATTTCTCCGTGTTGCTTTTTCCCCAGGTCTCCACGCACTTCCTTTTATTTTTCCTTAAAAATTGCCACCTGAGCTAGCCTCTGTTGTCCATCTTCGTCGGTTTCAGAGGGTAGATTTCTCACTGTTGCTTTTTTGCCAGGTCTGCACGCCCTTGTGTTTTTCTTCTGCTTAAAGGTTGCAACCTGAGCTAGCTTCTTTTGCCCATGTTCCTCAGTTTCAGAGGGTGGATTTCTCCGTGTTGCTTTTTCCCCAGGCCTCCACGCCCTTGTGTGTTTCTTTTGCTTAACGATTGCCACCTGAGGTAGCCTCTGTTGCCCATCTTCGTCCGTTTCAGAGGGTGGATTTCTCAGTGTTGCCTTTTCCCCAGCTCCCCACGCCCTTGTGTGTTTCTTTTGCTTAAAGATTGCCACCTGAAGCCAGCCTCTCTTGCCCATCTTCCTCAGTTTCAGAGGGTAGATATTTCAGGGTTGCTTTTTCCCCAGGTCTCCACGCCTTTGTGTTTTGTTTTTGCTTAACGATTGCCACCTGAGCTAGCCTCTCTTGGCCATGTTCCTCAGTTTCAGAGGGTAGATATTTCAGAGTTGCTTTGTCCCCAGGGCTCCACGCCTTTGTGCTTTGTTTTTGCTTAAGGATTGCCACCTGAGGTAGCCTCTCTTGCCCATCTTCCTCAGTTTCAGAGGGTGGATTTCTCCGTGTTGCTTTTTCCCCAGGTCTCCACGCCCTTGTGTGTTTCTTTTGCTTAAAGATTGCCACCTGAGCTAGCCTCTGTTGCCCATCTTCGTCCGTTTCAGAGGCTGGATTTCTCAGTGTTGCCTTTTCGCCAGCTCCCCACGCCCTTGTGTGTTTCTTTTGCTTAAAGATTGTCACCTGAGCTAGGCACTGTTGCCCTGCTTCCTCAGTTTCAGAGGGTACCTTTTTCAGGGTTGCTTTTTGACCGGGTCTCCTCGCCATTGTATTTTTTTATCTTATTTTTTTTGCTTAAAGATTGCCACCTGAGCTAGCCTCTGTTGCCCATCTTCGTCCGTTTCAGAGGCTGGATTTCTCAGTGTTGCCTTTTCGCCAGCTCCCCACGCCCTTGTGTGTTTCTTTTGCTTAAAGATTGTCACCTGAGCTAGGCACTGTTGCCCTGCTTCCTCAGTTTCAGAGGGTACCTTTTTCAGGGTTGCTTTTTGACCGGGTCTCCTCGCCATTGTTTTTTTTTATTTTATTTTTTTTGCTTAAAGATTGCCACCTGAGCTAGCCTCTGTTGCGCTTCTTTCTCAGTTCTAGAGGGTAGATTTCTCCGTGTTGCTTTTTCCCCAGGTCTCCACGCACTTCCTTTTATTTTTCCTTAAAAATTGCCACCTGAGCTAGCCTCTGTTGTCCATCTTCGTCGGTTTCAGAGGGTAGATTTCTCACTGTTGCTTTTTTGCCAGGTCTGCACGCCCTTGTGTTTTTTTTCTGCTTAAAGGTTGCAACCTGAGCTAGCTTCTTTTGCCCATGTTCCTCAGTTTCAGAGGGTGGATTTCTCCGTGTTGCTTTTTCCCCAGGCCTCCACGCCCTTGTGTGTTTCTTTTGCTTAACGATTGCCACCTGAGGTAGCCTCTGTAGCCCATCTTCGTCCCTTTCAGAGGGTGGATTTCTCAGTGTTGCCTTTTCCCCAGCTCCCCACGCCCTTGTGTGTTTCTTTTGCTTAAAGATTGCCACCTGAAGCCAGCCTCTCTTGCCCATCTTCCTCAGTTTCAGAGGGTAGATATTTCAGGGTTGCTTTTTCCCCAGGTCCCCACGCCTTTGTGTTTTGTTTTTGCTTAACGATTGCCACCTGAGCTAGCCTCTCTTGCCCATGTTCCTCAGTTTCAGAGGGTAGATATTTCAGGGTTGCTTTGTCCCCAGGGCTCCACGCCTTTGTGCTTTGTTTTTGCTTAAGGATTGCCACCTGAGGTAGCCTCTCTTGCCCATCTTCCTCAGTTTCAGAGGGTGGATTTCTCCGTGTTGCTTTTTCCCCAGGTCTCCACGCCCTTGTGTGTTTCTTTTGCTTAAAGATTGCCACCTGAGCTAGCCTCTGTTGCCCATCTTCGTCCGTTTCAGAGGCTGGATTTCTCAGTGTTGCCTTTTCGCCAGCTCCCCACGCCCTTGTGTGTTTCTTTTGCTTAAAGATTGTCACCTGAGCTAGGCACTGTTGCCCTGCTTCCTCAGTTTCAGAGGGTACCTTTTTCAGGGTTGCTTTTTGACCGGGTCTCCTCGCCATTGTATTTTTTTATTTTATTTTTTTTGCTTAAAGATTGCCACCTGAGCTAGCCTCTGTTGCGCTTCTTTCTCAGTTCTAGAGGGTAGATTTCTCCGTGTTGCTTTTTCCCCAGGTCTCCACGCACTTCCTTTTATTTTTCCTTAAAAATTGCCACCTGAGCTAGCCTCTGTTGTCCATCTTCGTCGGTTTCAGAGGGTAGATTTCTCACTGTTGCTTTTTTGCCAGGTCTGCACGCCCTTGTGTTTTTCTTCTGCTTAAAGGTTGCAACCTGAGCTAGCTTCTTTTGCCCATGTTCCTCAGTTTCAGAGGGTGGATTTCTCCGTGTTGCTTTTTCCCCAGGCCTCCACGCCCTTGTGTGTTTCTTTTGCTTAACGATTGCCACCTGAGGTAGCCTCTGTAGCCCATCTTCGTCCCTTTCAGAGGGTGGATTTCTCAGTGTTGCCTTTTCCCCAGCTCCCCACGCCCTTGTGTGTTTCTTTTGCTTAAAGATTGCCACCTGAAGCCAGCCTCTCTTGCCCATCTTCCTCAGTTTCAGAGGGTAGATATTTCAGGGTTGCTTTTTCCCCAGGTCTCCACGCCTTTGTGTTTTGTTTTTGCTTAACGATTGCCACCTGAGCTAGCCTCTCTTGCCCATGTTCCTCAGTTTCAGAGGGTAGATATTTCAGGGTTGCTTTGTCCCCAGGGCTCCACGCCTTTGTGCTTTGTTTTTGCTTAAGGATTGCCACCTGAGGTAGCCTCTCTTGCCCATCTTCCTCAGTTTCAGAGGGTGGATTTCTCCGTGTTGCTTTTTCCCCAGGTCTCCACGCCCTTGTGTGTTTCTTTTGCTTAAAGATTGCCACCTGAGCTAGCCTCTGTTGCCCATCTTCGTCCGTTTCAGAGGGTGGATTTCTCAGTGTTGCCTTTTCGCCAGCTCCCCACGCCCTTGTGTGTTTCTTTTGCTTAAAGATTGTCACCTGAGCTAGGCACTGTTGCCCTGCTTCCTCAGTTTCAGAGGGTACCTTTTTCAGGGTTGCTTTTTCACCGGGTCTCCTCGCCATTGTATTTTTTTATCTTATTTTTTTTGCTTAAAGATTGCCACCTGAGCTAGCCTCTGTTGCGCTTCTTTCTCAGTTCTAGAGGGTAGATTTCTCCGTGTTGCTTTTTCCCCAGGTCTCCACGCACTTCCTTTTATTTTTCCTTAAAAATTGCCACCTGAGCTAGCCTCTGTTGTCCATCTTCGTCGGTTTCAGAGGGTAGATTTCTCACTGTTGCTTTTTTGCCAGGTCTGCACGCCCTTGTGTTTTTTTTCTGCTTAAAGGTTGCAACCTGAGCTAGCTTCTTTTGCCCATGTCCCTCAGTTTCAGAGGGTGGATTTCTCCGTGTTGCTTTTTCCCCAGGCCTCCACGCCCTTGTGTGTTTCTTTTGCTTAAAGATTGCCACCTGAAGCCAGCCTCTCTTGCCCATCTTCCTCAGTTTCAGAGGGTAGATATTTCAGGGTTGCTTTTTCCCCAGGTCTCCACGCCTTTGTGTTTTGTTTTTGCTTAACGATTGCCACCTGAGCTAGCCTCTCTTGCCCATGTTCCTCAGTTTCAGAGGGTAGATATTTCAGGGTTGCTTTGTCCCCAGGGCTCCACGCCTTTGTGCTTTGTTTTTGCTTAAGGATTGCCACCTGAGGTAGCCTCTCTTGCCCATCTTCCTCAGTTTCAGAGGGTGGATTTCTCCGTGTTGCTTTTTCCCCAGGTCTCCACGCCCTTGTGTGTTTCTTTTGCTTAAAGATTGCCACCTGAGCTAGCCTCTGTTGCCCATCTTCGTCCGTTTCAGAGGGTGGATTTCTCAGTGTTGCCTTTTCGCCAGCTCCCCACGCCCTTGTGTGTTTCTTTTGCTTAAAGATTGTCACCTGAGCTAGGCACTGTTGCCCTGCTTCCTCAGTTTCAGAGGGTACCTTTTTCAGGGTTGCTTTTTCACCGGGTCTCCTCGCCATTGTATTTTTTTATCTTATTTTTTTTGCTTAAAGATTGCCACCTGAGCTAGCCTCTGTTGCGCTTCTTTCTCAGTTCTAGAGGGTAGATTTCTCCGTGTTGCTTTTTCCCCAGGTCTCCACGCACTTCCTTTTATTTTTCCTTAAAAATTGCCACCTGAGCTAGCCTCTGTTGTCCATCTTCGTCGGTTTCAGAGGGTAGATTTCTCACTGTGGCTTTTTTGCCAGGTCTGCACGCCCTTGTGTTTTTTTTCTGCTTAAAGGTTGCAACCTGAGCTAGCTTCTTTTGCCCATGTCCCTCAGTTTCAGAGGGTGGATTTCTCCGTGTTGCTTTTTCCCCAGGCCTCCACGCCCTTGTGTGTTTCTTTTGCTTAACGATTGCCACCTGAGCTAGCCTCTGTTGCCCATCTTCGTCCGTTTCAGAGGGTGGATTTCTCAGTGTTGCCTTTTCCCCAGCTCCCCACGCCCTTGTGTGTTTCTTTTGCTTAAAGATTGCCACCTGAAGCCAGCCTCTCTTGCCCATCTTCCTCAGTTTCAGAGGGTAGATATTTCAGGGTTGCTTTTTCCCCAGCTCCCCACGCCCTTGTGTGTTTCTTTTGCTTAAAGATTGCCACCTGAAGCCAGCCTCTCTTGCCCATGTTCCTCAGTTTCAGAGGGTAGATATTTCAGGGTTGCTTTGTCCCCAGGGCTCCACGCCTTTGTGCTTTGTTTTTGCTTAAGGATTGCCACCTGAGGTAGCCTCTCTTGCCCATCTTCCTCAGTTTCAGAGGGTGGATTTCTCCGTGTTGCTTTTTCCCCAGGTCTCCACGCCCTTGTGTGTTTCTTTTGCTTAAAGATTGCCACCTGAGCTAGCCTCTGTTGCCCATCTTCGTCCGTTTCAGAGGGTGGATTTCTCAGTGTTGCCTTTTCGCCAGCTCCCCACGCCCTTGTGTGTTTCTTTTGCTTAAAGATTGTCACCTGAGCTAGGCACTGTTGCCCTGCTTCCTCAGTTTCAGAGGGTACCTTTTTCAGGGTTGCTTTTTGACCGGGTCTCCTCGCCATTGTATTTTTTTATCTTATTTTTTTTGCTTAAAGATTGCCACCTGAGCTAGCCTCTGTTGCGCTTCTTTCTCAGTTCTAGAGGGTAGATTTCTCCGTGTTGCTTTTTCCCCAGGTCTCCACGCACTTCCTTTTATTTTTCCTTAAAAATTGCCACCTGAGCTAGCCTCTGTTGTCCATCTTCGTCGGTTTCAGAGGGTAGATTTCTCACTGTTGCTTTTTTGCCAGGTCTGCACGCCCTTGTGTTTTTTTTCTGCTTAAAGGTTGCAACCTGAGCTAGCTTCTTTTGCCCATGTCCCTCAGTTTCAGAGGGTGGATTTCTCCGTGTTGCTTTTTCCCCAGGCCTCCACGCCCTTGTGTGTTTCTTTTGCTTAAAGATTGCCACCTGAAGCCAGCCTCTCTTGCCCATCTTCCTCAGTTTCAGAGGGTAGATATTTCAGGGTTGCTTTTTCCCCAGGTCTCCACGCCTTTGTGTTTTGTTTTTGCTTAACGATTGCCACCTGAGCTAGCCTCTCTTGCCCATGTTCCTCAGTTTCAGAGGGTAGATATTTCAGGGTTGCTTTGTCCCCAGGGCTCCACGCCTTTGTGCTTTGTTTTTGCTTAAGGATTGCCACCTGAGGTAGCCTCTCTTGCCCATCTTCCTCAGTTTCAGAGGGTGGATTTCTCCGTGTTGCTTTTTCCCCAGGTCTCCACGCCCTTGTGTGTTTCTTTTGCTTAAAGATTGCCACCTGAGCTAGCCTCTGTTGCCCATCTTCGTCCGTTTCAGAGGGTGGATTTCTCAGTGTTGCCTTTTCGCCAGCTCCCCACGCCCTTGTGTGTTTCTTTTGCTTAAAGATTGTCACCTGAGCTAGGCACTGTTGCCCTGCTTCCTCAGTTTCAGAGGGTACCTTTTTCAGGGTTGCTTTTTCACCGGGTCTCCTCGCCATTGTATTTTTTTATCTTATTTTTTTTGCTTAAAGATTGCCACCTGAGCTAGCCTCTGTTGCGCTTCTTTCTCAGTTCTAGAGGGTAGATTTCTCCGTGTTGCTTTTTCCCCAGGTCTCCACGCACTTCCTTTTATTTTTCCTTAAAAATTGCCACCTGAGCTAGCCTCTGTTGTCCATCTTCGTCGGTTTCAGAGGGTAGATTTCTCACTGTTGCTTTTTTGCCAGGTCTGCACGCCCTTGTGTTTTTTTTCTGCTTAAAGGTTGCAACCTGAGCTAGCTTCTTTTGCCCATGTCCCTCAGTTTCAGAGGGTGGATTTCTCCGTGTTGCTTTTTCCCCAGGCCTCCACGCCCTTGTGTGTTTCTTTTGCTTAACGATTGCCACCTGAAGCCAGCCTCTCTTGCCCATCTTCCTCAGTTTCAGAGGGTAGATATTTCAGGGTTGCTTTTTCCCCAGGTCTCCACGCCTTTGTGTTTTGTTTTTGCTTAACGATTGCCACCTGAGCTAGCCTCTCTTGCCCATGTTCCTCAGTTTCAGAGGGTAGATATTTCAGGGTTGCTTTGTCCCCAGGGCTCCACGCCTTTGTGCTTTGTTTTTGCTTAAGGATTGCCACCTGAGGTAGCCTCTCTTGCCCATCTTCCTCAGTTTCAGAGGGTGGATTTCTCCGTGTTGCTTTTTCCCCAGGTCTCCACGCCCTTGTGTGTTTCTTTTGCTTAAAGATTGCCACCTGAGCTAGCCTCTGTTGCCCATCTTCGTCCGTTTCAGAGGGTGGATTTCTCAGTGTTGCCTTTTCGCCAGCTCCCCACGCCCTTGTGTGTTTCTTTTGCTTAAAGATTGTCACCTGAGCTAGGCACTGTTGCCCTGCTTCCTCAGTTTCAGAGGGTACCTTTTTCAGGGTTGCTTTTTCACCGGGTCTCCTCGCCATTGTATTTTTTTATCTTATTTTTTTTGCTTAAAGATTGCCACCTGAGCTAGCCTCTGTTGCGCTTCTTTCTCAGTTCTAGAGGGTAGATTTCTCCGTGTTGCTTTTTCCCCAGGTCTCCACGCACTTCCTTTTATTTTTCCTTAAAAATTGCCACCTGAGCTAGCCTCTGTTGTCCATCTTCGTCGGTTTCAGAGGGTAGATTTCTCACTGTTGCTTTTTTGCCAGGTCTGCACGCCCTTGTGTTTTTTTTCTGCTTAAAGGTTGCAACCTGAGCTAGCTTCTTTTGCCCATGTCCCTCAGTTTCAGAGGGTGGAGTTCTCCGTGTTGCTTTTTCCCCAGGCCTCCACGCCCTTGTGTGTTTCTTTTGCTTAACGATTGCCACCTGAGCTAGCCTCTGTTGCCCATCTTCGTCCGTTTCAGAGGGTGGATTTCTCAGTGTTGCCTTTTCCCCAGCTCCCCACGCCCTTGTGTGTTTCTTTTGCTTAAAGATTGCCACCTGAAGCCAGCCTCTCTTGCCCATCTTCCTCAGTTTCAGAGGGTAGATATTTCAGGGTTGCTTTTTCCCCAGGTCTCCACGCCTTTGGGTTTTGTTTTTGCTTAACGATTGCCACCTGAGCTAGCCTCTCTTGCCCATCTTCCTGAGTTTCAGAGGGTCGATATCTCCGTGTTGCTTTTTCCCCAGGCCTCCACGCCCTTGTGTGTTTCTTTTGCTTAACGATTGCCACCTGAAGCCAGCCTCTCTTGCCCATCTTCCTCAGTTTCAGAGGGTAGATATTTCAGGGTTGCTTTTTCCCCAGGTCTCCACGCCTTTGTGTTTTGTTTTTGCTTAACGATTGCCACCTGAGCTAGCCTCTCTTGCCCATGTTCCTCAGTTTCAGAGGGTAGATATTTCAGGGTTGCTTTGTCCCCAGGGCTCCACGCCTTTGTGCTTTGTTTTTGCTTAAGGATTGCCACCTGAGGTAGCCTCTCTTGCCCATCTTCCTCAGTTTCAGAGGGTGGATTTCTCCGTGTTGCTTTTTCCCCAGGTCTCCACGCCCTTGTGTGTTTCTTTTGCTTAAAGATTGCCACCTGAGCTAGCCTCTGTTGCCCATCTTCGTCCGTTTCAGAGGGTGGATTTCTCAGTGTTGCCTTTTCGCCAGCTCCCCACGCCCTTGTGTGTTTCTTTTGCTTAAAGATTGTCACCTGAGCTAGGCACTGTTGCCCTGCTTCCTCAGTTTCAGAGGGTACCTTTTTCAGGGTTGCTTTTTCACCGGGTCTCCTCGCCATTGTATTTTTTTATCTTATTTTTTTTGCTTAAAGATTGCCACCTGAGCTAGCCTCTGTTGCGCTTCTTTCTCAGTTCTAGAGGGTAGATTTCTCCGTGTTGCTTTTTCCCCAGGTCTCCACGCACTTCCTTTTATTTTTCCTTAAAAATTGCCACCTGAGCTAGCCTCTGTTGTCCATCTTCGTCGGTTTCAGAGGGTAGATTTCTCACTGTTGCTTTTTTGCCAGGTCTGCACGCCCTTGTGTTTTTTTTCTGCTTAAAGGTTGCAACCTGAGCTAGCTTCTTTTGCCCATGTCCCTCAGTTTCAGAGGGTGGATTTCTCCGTGTTGCTTTTTCCCCAGGCCTCCACGCCCTTGTGTGTTTCTTTTGCTTAAAGATTGCCACCTGAAGCCAGCCTCTCTTGCCCATCTTCCTCAGTTTCAGAGGGTAGATATTTCAGGGTTGCTTTTTCCCCAGGTCTCCACGCCTTTGTGTTTTGTTTTTGCTTAACGATTGCCACCTGAGCTAGCCTCTCTTGCCCATGTTCCTCAGTTTCAGAGGGTAGATATTTCAGGGTTGCTTTGTCCCCAGGGCTCCACGCCTTTGTGCTTTGTTTTTGCTTAAGGATTGCCACCTGAGGTAGCCTCTCTTGCCCATCTTCCTCAGTTTCAGAGGGTGGATTTCTCCGTGTTGCTTTTTCCCCAGGTCTCCACGCCCTTGTGTGTTTCTTTTGCTTAAAGATTGCCACCTGAGCTAGCCTCTGTTGCCCGTCTTCGTCCGTTTCAGAGGGTGGATTTCTCAGTGTTGCCTTTTCGCCAGCTCCCCACGCCCTTGTGTGTTTCTTTTGCTTAAAGATTGTCACCTGAGCTAGGCACTGTTGCCCTGCTTCCTCAGTTTCAGAGGGTACCTTTTTCAGGGTTGCTTTTTCACCGGGTCTCCTCGCCATTGTATTTTTTTATCTTATTTTTTTTGCTTAAAGATTGCCACCTGAGCTAGCCTCTGTTGCGCTTCTTTCTCAGTTCTAGAGGGTAGATTTCTCCGTGTTGCTTTTTCCCCAGGTCTCCACGCACTTCCTTTTATTTTTCCTTAAAAATTGCCACCTGAGCTAGCCTCTGTTGTCCATCTTCGTCGGTTTCAGAGGGTAGATTTCTCACTGTTGCTTTTTTGCCAGGTCTGCACGCCCTTGTGTTTTTTTTCTGCTTAAAGGTTGCAACCTGAGCTAGCTTCTTTTGCCCATGTCCCTCAGTTTCAGAGGGTGGATTTCTCCGTGTTGCTTTTTCCCCAGGCCTCCACGCCCTTGTGTGTTTCTTTTGCTTAACGATTGCCACCTGAGCTAGCCTCTGTTGCCCATCTTCGTCCGTTTCAGAGGGTGGATTTCTCAGTGTTGCCTTTCCCCTGCTCCCCACGCCCTTGTGTGTTTCTTTTGCTTAAAGATTGCCACCTGAAGCCAGCCTCTCTTGCCCATCTTCCTCAGTTTCAGAGGGTAGATATTTCAGGGTTGCTTTTTCCCCAGGTCTCCACGCCTTTGGGTTTTGTTTTTGCTTAACGATTGCCACCTGAGCTAGCCTCTGTTGCCCATCTTCGTCCATTTCAGAGGGTGGATTTCTCAGTGTTGCCTTTTCCCCAGCTCCCCACGCCCTTGTGTGTTTCTTTTGCTTAAAGATTGCCACCTGAAGCCAGCCTCTCTTGCCCATCTTCCTCAGTTTCAGAGGGTAGATATTTCAGGGTTGCTTTTTCCCCAGGTCTCCACGCCTTTGGGTTTTGTTTTTGCTTAACGAGTGCCACCTGAGCTAGCCTCTCTTGCCCATGTTCCTCAGTTTCAGAGGGTAGATATTTCAGGGTTGCTTTGTCCCCAGGGCTCCACGCCTTTGTGCTTTGTTTTTGCTTAAGGATTGCCACCTGAGGTAGCCTCTCTTGCCCATCTTCCTCAGTTTCAGAGGGTGGATTTCTCCGTGTTGCTTTTTCCCCAGGTCTCCACGCCCTTGTGTGTTTCTTTTGCTTAACGATTGCCACCTGAGCTAGCCTCTGTTGCCCATCTTCGTCCGTTTCAGAGGGTGGATTTCTCAGTGTTGCCTTTTCGCCAGCTCCCCACGCCCTTGTGTGTTTCTTTTGCTTAAAGATTGTCACCTGAGCTAGGCACTGTTGCCCTGCTTCCTCAGTTTCAGAGGGTACCTTTTTCAGGGTTGCTTTTTGACCGGGTCTCCTCGCCATTGTATTTTTTTATCTTATTTTTTTTGCTTAAAGATTGCCACCTGAGCTAGCCTCTGTTGCGCTTCTTTCTCAGTTCTAGAGGGTAGATTTCTCCGTGTTGCTTTTTCCCCAGGTCTCCACGCACTTCCTTTTATTTCTCCTTAAAAATTGCCACCTGAGCTAGCCTCTGTTGTCCATCTTCGTCGGTTTCAGAGGGTAGATTTCTCACTGTTGCTTTTTTGCCAGGTCTGCACGCCCTTGTGTTTTTTTTCTGCTTAAAGGTTGCAACCTGAGCTAGCTTCTTTTGCCCATGTCCCTCAGTTTCAGAGGGTGGATTTCTCCGTGTTGCTTTTTCCCCAGGCCTCCACGCCCTTGTGTGTTTCTTTTGCTTAACGTTTGCCACCTGAAGCCAGCCTCTCTTGCCCGTCTTCCTCAGTTTCAGAGGGTAGATATTTCAGGGTTGCTTTTTCCCCAGGTCTCCACGCCTTTGTGTTTTGTTTTTGCTTAACGATTGCCACCTGAAGCCAGCCTCTCTTGCCCATCTTCCTCAGTTTCAGAGGGTAGATATTTCAGGGTTGCTTTTTCCCCAGGTCTCCACGCCTTTGTGTTTTGTTTTTGCTTAACGAGTGCCACCTGAGCTAGCCTCTCTTGCCCATGTTCCTCAGTTTCAGAGGGTAGATATTTCAGGGTTGCTTTGTCCCCAGGGCTCCACGCCTTTGTGCTTTGTTTTTGCTTAAGGATTGCCACCTGAGGTAGCCTCTCTTGCCCATCTTCCTCAGTTTCAGAGGGTAGATATTTCAGGGTTGCTTTTTCCCCAGGTCTCCACGCCTTTGGGTTTTGTTTTTGCTTAACGATTGCCACCTGAGCTAGCCTCTGTTGCCCATCTTCGTCCGTTTCAGAGGGTGGATTTCTCAGTGTTGCCTTTTCCCCAGCTCCCCACGCCCTTGTGTGTTTCTTTTGCTTAAAGATTGCCACCTGAAGCCAGCCTCTCTTGCCCATCTTCCTCAGTTTCAGAGGGTAGATATTTCAGGGTTGCTTTTTCCCCAGGTCTCCACGCCTTTGTGTTTTGTTTTTGCTTAACGAGTGCCACCTGAGCTAGCCTCTCTTGCCCATGTTCCTCAGTTTCAGAGGGTAGATATTTCAGGGTTGCTTTGTCCCCAGGGCTCCACGCCTTTGTGCTTTGTTTTTGCTTAAGGATTGCCACCTGAGGTAGCCTCTCTTGCCCATCTTCCTCAGTTTCAGAGGGTGGATTTCTCCGTGTTGCTTTTTCCCCAGGTCTCCACGCCCTTGTGTGTTTCTTTTGCTTAAAGATTGCCACCTGAGCTAGCCTCTGTTGCCCATCTTCGTCCGTTTCAGAGGGTGGATTTCTCAGTGTTGCCTTTTCGCCAGCTCCCCACGCCCTTGTGTGTTTCTTTTGCTTAAAGATTGTCACCTGAGCTAGGCACTGTTGCCCTGCTTCCTCAGTTTCAGAGGGTACCTTTTTCAGGGTTGCTTTTTCACCGGGTCTCCTCGCCATTGTATTTTTTTATCTTATTTTTTTTGCTTAAAGATTGCCACCTGAGCTAGCCTCTGTTGCGCTTCTTTCTCAGTTCTAGAGGGTAGATTTCTCCGTGTTGCTTTTTCCCCAGGTCTCCACGCACTTCCTTTCATTTTTCCTTAAAAATTGCCACCTGAGCTAGCCCCTGTTGCCCATCTTCGTCGGTTTCAGAGGGTAGATTTCTCAGTGTTGATTTTTCCCCATTTCTCCACGCCCTCGTGCTTTTTTTTTTTTATTTCCTTAGATGTCGGCGCCTGAGCTAGCTTCTTTTGCCCATCTTCGTCAGTTTCAGCGGGTAGACTCTCCGCCTGCCTTCGACAGGCCCTCTGGACTGGAAAGCTTTCCTCCTCCCGTCATCACGGTCCTTCTCGGATGACGTGCCTGGTTTCGGTTTGACCGTCCCCGCCCGCCCTGATTTTCTAAGTCCTCCCGGGAACCCCGGGGGCGCTCCAGCCGCTCCGGGAAGCGGCGGCCTCCCGGCCGCACCGGCCCAGCCCGGCCCGGGCCGCCCCCTGGCCTCTCTGGGGGGAACTCTCCCCTTCCCCTTCCCGGTGATCGCCCGAGAAACCTTTTCCGAGTCCCCCTCCTGCGGCTGGGGCTGCGCCTTGGCGGCCGGGAGCCCGCGGGCGGACGCCCCGGGGCCGCACTGGGCCGGGAGGCTGGGTCCGAGGGGGCTCCGGGACGGGATCGGGCGGCCCGGCGGCCCGGCTGTGCTCCCCGGCGGGCCCGCGCTCCGGCTCCGTCCCGCTGAGGCGGTCGTCGGTCGCCGGGTGCCACCTGGCGGCCGCTTTTATATCGTCTCTTTCCTCCGGAGCTCCGGCGACGCGGGCCAAGGGACGGGACTCGGCCGCGGTGACCGAGGCAGAGTCCCGGGAGGCCGGCGTCGCTGGCGGGATCTGGCCCGGTGGCGCCGGGGCGTGAGCGCGACGCCCGCTCGCCGGAGATTGGAGGTGCAGGCTACTGAGGGAGGTGGCTGTCGCCGCGCCGCCCGGTGCCGGCCGGGGTGTGGGGCCTCCCGGACGGGTCGACCAGCAGCCGCCGGTGCCCCTCCGTCCCCGGGAGGGGGTGGGGGGCCGCCGCGGGGGAACGGGCGAGGGAGCTCGTCCCGTGCCCGGCCGTCGTCCCGAGGGCGGCCCGGTGGTCGGGCCTTCCGCGTCGCCGATCCCCTTTCCGCGCCCCGCTCCGGAGGTGGGCGACCGGCCGGGGCCTTGCGGGGGAGGCCCGTGGAGGGCGCGACGGGCTCGGCCGCCGGGCTGGCCTTTTCCCCACTGGTCTTCCGAGTCGACCGGCTCTGGCGGTGGGGACCGGGCCCGGTCCTCGGATGCCTCCTCCTCCGTGGCAGTTTTTTTTTCCAAGTCCCGCCCTGGAGAAGAGCGTGGACCGGCCCCGGGAGCCCTCGAGGGCGGGCCGGGGAGGGCGTCCCCGGCCCGGACGCGTGCCCGGGGTGGGTCCGGGCCGTCGGACCGGACTTCTCTCTCCGAGTTTCGCGGGTCGCGTCTTTGTCCGGAGGCGGGAGGGGGCCGGCTCGAGGCGTAGGTGGAGCCCCGGCTGAGGGACGGGAGCCACGGTCCCGCCCCGGGCCCGGTCGCCGGAGGCGCCTCCGCGGAATTCTTTTCTAAGTCCTGACCCGGCGACTCAGAGGGAGGGACCGACCGGTCCCGGCCCGCGCGGGCGGCCCGGGGAGGCTGTCCCCGGCTCCCCCTGCCGCCACGCTTCTGGGGTCGACCAGATGGCCCCGGGAGCTCCGGGCCTGGTGGCGATGGGGTCGTGCTTGGGGTCTGGTGGCCGTGGCCGTGATCCAGGGGTTCCCCTGGTGATCCGTGGGTGGGCCCCGTCTCCGGGCGCGGCGATTCTTGCCCCCGAATGGGTGGTTTTGTGCCGCCAGATAAGTGCTGACACGCTCTGCTCGGGTGACAGTCGCCCGAGAGCTTCCGGGTGCCTGGATGCGTGTGCGGGGAGGGCTCCGGGCTCTGGCCGAGAACCGGACGCCCGTTTCCACCCCCGCCGCTTGAGCCGCCCGCTGGGGCCTGCGCGCCGGCTCTTGTGCGTTCCAGGCGCCCCCACGACCGTGGTGCCACCTCCGGTCTCTGGTACCCGAGGGCGGCGGGGTTAGGGGCGCGGGGTCCTCTACCACGTGCACTCCCTGCCGCCGGCACCCGGGTGCGGTCGCGACTTACCCCATCCCACCGGCTCCGTGCCAGTGCGTGTCAGGCGTTCTCGTCCTGGGGTCGTCGCCCGCGCTTGCTGGAGGAGGAGAGGGGTCGGTGAGGCTGAAGCAGGCTCCTCCGCTCGCTGTCCTCGCCGGCCTTCCCTTGCTCGGGGGTCCCTCGCGTTATGCTGCCGACCGATGTGGTGATGCTGTGCTCTCCCGGGCCGGGCCTAAGCCGTGCCAGACGAGGGACGGACGTTCATGGCGAACGGGACCGCTCTTCTCGCTCTGCCCGCGGGTCCCCTCGCCCGTTCTCCCCCGCTGCGAGTGGCGTGTGGGAGGCGGCAGGGGTGCGGAATCCGGCCTGACCTCGCTCCCCCGCCCCGTGCCTCGTGGCGTGGGCGGTGTCGGGGTCTCCGTGACGCGGCGGATGCTCTGCCTGTGCCTCTTGGCTGTGTCTCGCGGGCGGCCCTCCCCGCGGTGGGGCGGGCCGTGTTGCCGCCGCGCCGCGCGCCTTCCCGGGCGCGTGAGCGCGTTCCCCAGGCCGTTGGCGGTGCCCCTGGAGCGTTCCAGGTCGTCCCTCAGGCGCCCGAGGCCGAGTGGCGGTGTCGTTCTCTGTTCCCGTCGGCCTCCTCAGGTAACCACTGCGCTGGTGTGTCTGAGGAGCGGGGGGGTCGAGTCGGTAAGGGAGGCGTGCCCCTCGTCCCCCTCGGGGGGGACGGGTGCCTCGTCGCCCCCCACGGCGTGCCGTGTGGGGGCGGGCAGGCTCGGGCGCGTGCCCGCGCGTTCCCCTTGCTGGGGTTTCCCCGCGGGTGTGGGAGTGACCGTGGCGGGCCGAGCCAGCGGCGTGGCGCTGGCTCTTTGGTTGGGAGGTGCTGTTTGATCGGCACCTCCGTCCCAGTCTCTGCCTCCCTTGGTCTCTCGGCCTGAGGGGAGGCACTGACTTGGGAGCCGCACAGGGGCCTTGTAGATCCCTAGCTAAGCCCAGTGTGGCCAGAGATGGCGAGCCCGGGGCAGCGCGGGCTCGCGGCCCTGACCACGGACGCTCCGACTTGCTCTAGGCCTTACCTCTACCGCAGACCCCTCCTGCATTGCGTGGCCATGGTGTCTGTAAGCGCCTTGGTGGGCCCGATGGCGGACGATGGGCGGGGGCGACACGCCCTCGGTGAGAAAGCCTTCTCTAGCGATCCGAGAGGGTGCCTTGGGGTACCGGACCCCCCAGCCGCCGCCCCTCCTTTGCGCGTAGTAGCCACGGACGCCACCACCGTGGCGCGTGGGCAGAGCTGCTCTTTGCCTACCGCGGCCGGCGCCTCCCCCCTCCGAGTCGGGGGAGGGTCACGCCCGGCCGGGCCGTCGTCGGGCGCGGGGCCGCGCGTGTGCGCGAGCGTGCGCGTGGTTCTCCCGTCGCGCGCTGGGGCGGGGAGAGGGCCCGGCCCCGTCCGGGCTCCGCCCCGCCGCGAGCGGCTGGCTCTCCGCTCGCTCCCGTCC